>NW_005871084.1:7215329-7314916 GCF_000147115.1 Myotis lucifugus
CTCCCCCCTCAAGAACTAGCAATCACTATGTGCCCACACTTTCGCCTCCTACTTATTGAAATACGCACAGGAAACACAGCTCACTTTTTACACTTTTTTGCTCTGCTGCGGAGACCTTCGTTCCTATCCGACCGTCTCAACATAATAACAAGCACTTCAGATTCCGCTATTCCCACGTGTCCAGTCGATTTTTTCTTTTCATTAAACCGAAGCGTCCCTAAGAATAAGGGCTTGCGTTCTAGAGACAACACTCTTCCCATTCTTCTTTTCGCTTGAGCGCCCCACCCCGGGCGCGGCTTCACTGCGCTTTCTTTTAGGAGGGAGCCAATTTATTCTCCTCCTCCTTCATTGGGCCCATTGGATAGAAAACTTGGCTCTTTGTCTCAACCACTTGTTACTCACACATACCAAAACAACCTCCTGTTTCCACTTTAGCACCAGAAAAGGGAATGGAGTGCCGGGGGGGGGGGGGGGGGGGAGAAGAGGATAAAGGGGAATAAATGGTGACATAGTCTTTTCATTTAAATTGAAACTTAAAGCTGTGTTGGTTTTGGAGTTAGCTTTTCAGCCTCCCAAAGGGTTGGCTTGCGGCTTTATTCAGTTGTCCCCAACCAACCTGGCAGAACACGTGTCTACATCTTGTGGGCAATTGCGACAGCTTCCTTCACCAGTGCAATCGAAGCTGCTCTTTCATTGACTCAAATAGGAAAAAAATGCACAAAATTACTCAGGCAATCACATAGACGTAAGCCTGGATGATCACTCAGCATTAAAAAATGCTGTCTTGCAAAAGTACCTGGAAAAGACTTTCTGAACAAGAATTCATTTTAGGCAAGATTTAAAGTTAATACTTCTCGTTTGGAGTCCACAAAAAAGAAACAAGGGATTCCTTTCTTATCAGGACAGATGGCTGATAGTGGTGCTTTATGTCACTGTTTCCTACAGTGACATATACAAGTAGGGACGTTTGAGAGCCTGGTGATCCGAGAAAAGTCTTGGTAATAAGTATTCCTATCAGCATCTTAGGTTTTAGACTTCCTGGAGTGCTCAGAACATGACCACATGTAGAGTTTAGCTCATACTTCTTTCTTTCTAATGTTTCCTCTATGAAAAGGAGGGAGAAAACACTTTCTGAAAAAGAATCAGTAGGAAAGTCGGATAACATCAGTTAAGATTATTGTTAGGGAGGAACTGGTCATGGTAAATTTAACAGCCCTTGTTAGGATAAAGCAGAGACAAGGACCATGGGACTGGTTCAATTTCATTGCAGTGTTTTGTTTTGAATTTTCTTTTAGTTTTTCTTGTACCTTCATCACAGTATGCTCTGTCAGTGATTCTGTGTGTGTGAGTGTGTGAGTGTGTGTGTGTGTGTGCGTGTGGTGTACACATGCACATTTACAATGTATGTTCTTGGGTAAAACTGAGCCACATTCACTGACCAGGACACAGAGTGATCAACTGAGCTAACCTATGATGCTGGAGGGGGACACAGCCCCTATTGTGAGAAGAAGGACTTTAGGGTATGTTTATATCCCCATATAAGGCATCAGAAAGTTAAAATTACTAAGTTTCAGTAAATCAATAGGTTAATAACAAAAGTTTTAAGGAAATTTGCTTAATAAGGAGAAATAGTACTCTCTACTCTCTTCTTAACTACAATATTGATATGAGATTCAGAAAGTAGAATTCCCTAAGAGGACACATCCCTATAGAAAAAGTCAATCATCTTCACAATAAAGTAAAATTTTATTTTTGCCAATTTGAATAATCATAATCTTTATGTGTGAAATGGGAAAATAGTAACCAATGCAGATGTTATAGGGATTGCTTCGTAATAATAATGCTTACAAAACAATAGGGTAGTGTCGCCAAGGCCTCAGCATGTAGTAGCTGGTGTTATTATTATTGTGGTTATTTTGTTTTCAGGTATATCTTTAATGACATTTTCAATGGAATTGTTTGCTGCTATAGACTGCCAAATCTATTTCAAGAGTTTGAAAAATAAAAAGATTCACTTAATAAACAAAACTGCATAATGACTAAGATTAAGTACAATCATTGCAAGTCATAATACCTCATTCATAGATTCATAGACCTTTGTTCACACTCAGCTTTCTAGATTATGTCACACATTTTCCCACTATAATGGCACCTACAACTATTATGAATGAAAATTTAAGTTTCATTACAAGATGATAGTCAATCTTTCCATCTTGCAATATGTTCTTATGTCTCTTATCTAGACTTTGAGACTTAGTTCCTTAGTCTTTGAGATAATCCAAATATGATCAGTATTAATGAGTAAAAGATGCTTATTAATGGAAAAAATGTGACTCTAGATTCCATCAACATCAGCAGCTACTGCAATCATTCATCAGCATTTCCAGAATAGCTATTGAAAATTAAGATTTAAACAAACTCTGATAGGTTAGCTCAGTTGGATAGAGCATTGTCACCATACTCCAAGGTTGCAGGTTCCAGCCTCCATTAGGGCACATAATAAGAATCAACTGATGAATGCATAAATATGATGAATAACAAAATTGATGTTTCTCTCTCAAAATCAATATATTAAAAATTACTATGCTCAATTAATATTTGACAAAGGAGGCAAGAACATACAATGGAGACAAAACAGTCTTTTCAATAAATGGTGTTAGGAAAATTGGACAGATTCATGCAAAAAAAAAAATGAAACTAGACCACCAACTTGCACCATACAAAAAATAAATTCAAAATGGATAAAGGACTTAAACATAAGACGGGAAACCATAAAAATACTAGAGGAGTCCACAGGCAGCAAAATCTCAAACATATGCCAAAGCAATATCTTCACTGATACAGCTCCTAGGGCAATGGAAACTAAAGAGGAAAATAAACAAATTGGATTACATAAAAATAAAAAGCTTTTGCACAGCAAAAGAAACCATTAACTAAACAACAAGAAAGCCCACTGCATGGGAGAACATATTTGCCAATGTTATCTCCGATAAGGGTTTAATCTCCAACATTTACAGGGAACTCATACAACTTAACAAAAGGAAGATAAACAACCCAAACAAAAAAAAATGGGCAATGGACCTAAATAGATACTTTTTGAAAGAGGACATACAGAAGGCCAAGAGACATATGAAAACATGCTCAAAGTCACTAATTATCCCAGAGATGCAAATTAAAACAACAATGAGGTACTATCTCACACCTGTCAGAATGGCTATCATCAACAAATCAACAAATAACAAGTGCTGCTGAGGATATGGAGAAAAAGGAACTCTTGCACTGCTGGTGGAAATGCAGACTGGTGCAGCCACTGTGGAGAACAGTATGGAGTTTCCTCAAAAAACTAAAAATGGAATTCCCATTTGACCCAGTAATCCCACTTCTAGGAATATATCCCAAGAAACTAGAAACACCAATCAGAAAGGATATATGCACCCCTATGTGTATAGCAGCACAATTTACCATAGCTAAGATTTGGAAACAGCCTAAGTGCCCATCAGCAGATGAGTGGATTAAAAAACGGTGGTACATCTATACAATGGAATGCTATGCTGCTGTAAAAAGGAAGGAATTCCTACCATTTGTAACAGCATGGATGGACCTAGAGACCATTATGCTAAGCGAAATAAGTCAGTCAGAGAAAGATAAATATCACATGATCTCACTCATTTGTGGAATATAATGCACAACATAAACTGATGAACAAAAACAGATCCAGATCCAGAGACAGAGAAGCATCAATCAGACCATCAAACCTCAGAGGGAAGGTAGGGGAGGGTGGGGGTAAGGGGGAGAGATCAACCAAAGGACTTGTATGCATGCATATAAACATAACCAATGGACACAGACACCAGACAGGGGGGTGAGGGCATGAGTGGGGTGGCGGGGGGAATGGGGGGATAAGGACGCATATGTAATACCTTAATCAATAAAGAAAGAAAAAGTTATAAAGATTTAAACAAATGTTTTTAAACTCTACATTTGCAAATTTATAATTCTTTCCATAATATAGACAAAAATGTGATCATTTTTAGTTTGTATCTAGGCGTGATAGGGGAGTAGAAACAAGTTTATTCTCTATTTCAGAAGCTGTAGCAAAGTCCTTCAAGACAGCTTTTGCTGACCTGGAAAGTCCATCTAAAAAAAAATCTGTGCCTTCCCCTTGTCAGAAGTGATGAAGGTTTCAGATTTCCTCTCAGGCTAATATCACTTATTGGCAAGAAAAAGGAATTATGAGGCACATTTAGCAAGAGAGAATTTTACCATCTATGAAAAGATTAAGCTTAATTATGAATTCAATTTATAAAGTCTAGTGTCACCAAGAGATATTTCAGTTCCAGACTCTGAGTGTAACAATATGCTCTAGTTCTAATTTAAAGTGACCGGAGATTCAGCTGACAGCAGAAGGACACTGTAGGCCATAGCAAATCAGATGGCACTTGGCTGCAATTCTGATTTTTTTTCACTTTTTTTTCTTGTAAGATCTTTATGACTATCCTTGTTTCAAAAGACTTTAAGCCCATCCTTATATGGCAAAAAAAATCTTCCCTGTAATTTCTCACTGAAAAAGAGAAAACTATGCAAAAAGACAAGAGGTCACTCTCAAAGCATTCTCCTGCCCATGAGGTCTCAGATTCTAGTCTGATTCTCTCCCCACACCCTTAGAGTCACATGAAATATCAAAGTCGTTCAATAGGTATTTAGGATATTTTCAAAGACTGTTTCCTCCAGTTTACAAAACCACCTAGTCCCAGGAGGTTCATCTTAAAGGTGCTTAAGAACCCCATATCTGGAGTTATCCAGAATCTTCCTTCTACAAACAGAATCACCGGGGGAATGTGTGAGGTGGCTATATTCTGCTTCTTTTCCAGTTTTATCCTGCATTAGTTTCCATTTCTTCCTTAAATCCTTTACAAACCAAAATGCTTTCCTAGATGAAGACTGAAGTGTTGCTGCAGCTCCAACAAAGAACATCTGCTCTGACAGCAATTATGAAAGACGGGAATCAAAGCATAAAGCAGGACCTCCCTTGTACACTTTCCTTTCCTCCTCCTTCTTTTTAAATGTCGGTTTTTTATAGTTTCTGAAATATGGTCCAAAAGCAACAGGGTCAGAGAAGTAATTTTTTTTCTTCTTAGAATGGCTATTATTAGAATGAGCTCAGAAAGGAAATAACATTTTGCAGAAGGTTATTTAGTCCGCTTATTAAATGACAGCTAAAGACAATGAGTGCTCCACTTCTTTTTTATTAACTGAATCCTTTCCTGCTTCCCTTTTGAGTAGGTGAGCTTACAAGGAATTATCCAGTACACACTCCCCCACCTCCACCAAAAAACATTTTGAGAGTGAAAGTGGGTCCTACTAATAGTTATTCCAGAACAATGGGTATCAGCCAGGACTTCCTTGGGCCAACTGGGGTGGGCCAGGAGGAAGAATAGGCATCCTGATTTTGAGGGGAAAAAATTATGGTCAGATTCATATGACATCCTGTATTTGTCTCCATTTCTTTAATCATTTTGTTTGTTTGTTTGTTTGTTTGTGTAGAGAATCAGGATAAACTCAGCCTATTGTTTGGAGACAATGATCCAGATGTAAAAGATCATGTAACCCCTGAAGGCATTCCTGGCTGAGACTGTATCCAGAGTTTATAAGACTGTACCCATGACGCTCCTTCCAGCAAGATGTATAAACTTCGAGAAGACAATTGGGGATTCTTTATTTGTCTGCATTAACTAGTCTCAATCAAAATAATAAATAAAGAAAAGAAGTCTTCTTGTCTAAATAGAGGTCAGTTCTTGTCAGGTTTACATTTCGAATGTTGACTACAATTTTCAAGGAGAACAAGGCAAGTTATCATCTCAGTAATAACTCTCAAGTGCATCTCGCCTTTCCCGGGGGAGCTAAAAGAAGTGTAAGTACTTCCCATGGGCATACTATTTGAAGTGATGATACTCAAAGCATACATTTTCTATTTCCTTAAAAGTTCTTCTCTCCAGATTAAGCAGTAAACTTGTGCGAAAAAAAGCACTTATTTACGTGTAAGTGCATTGGCTGGGATTAATATTTGATATTATAAGTCAAGAATTAACCATTAAGCAAATGGTTTACTTGGAGAAAAGAAATATTTTAGGAAACACTGAATCTAGAAATGATGCTCGTCTCAAGACAATTCAGCTCAATTTATAAAAGACCATACCATAGGGTGGAAAAGTTATAGCAAGCATTTTTTGGATTATCCCACTAAGAGTCACATTTTTATTACTTTCATGGCTGTTTGCAGAAGCAAAATGACAGTGTTTTATTAAAGAATGTATATACTTTGTTTGGAGAGATTGTAGACAGTCTGCCTGAAAATTAACTTTGAAGCAAAGAAGAGAAACAAAAGGAACATGTTTTTTCTAAGATACATTATCCTTATATTAATTGTACGTAGTTGAATAGAGTCAGGTTGAATATAGTGGTTCAATTATTAACACAGCTTATTTTATACGTAGGGTCATTTTCTTCCTTTAGATGCTGCTTTCTATTAACTTTATGAAATCATAAATTGGAAAAACTCTTCTAGTATTACCTTGGACTTATTCTTAATGTGATGTGTCTATCAATTGATATTCTAATTTTCAGCATTGCTGACAAGTTGAGCTGCACCCCTTAGGAGAGTTTGAGCTGCACCCCTTAGGAGAGTTGCATGAACATATCCTACCCCTCTCTGGCTAATACACACTGTCCTCATGGTAGTTTCCAGAAATCTTAAAACTCAATTGTACTGTATCCGAATTTTCATTTGCTCAGTTGTACACACCAATGGGGATGCGAAGTGGGAACTAAGAAATGCAGCCCACAGTCCCTGTTCATAGTTTTGTGACAAGGTCACTGGCCAAGGCAACATGCAGTTGTCCCTCAGGACATGGCTGTTCTCTCTGTAATTCCATGTGGGATAAAAAGGAGCTGTGGCAGCTTCTGACAGCTTCACATATTTGGTAGCAAGAACCTTGTGAAGTATTTACTTGCTCATGTGCACATGGAAGTGGTTGAGTACCAGTGCCTAGAAAACATGGAACAAAAGGCATTTGCTTTCCAGAGAAAGCATTTTCTATCTACCACAGGCTTCACTGGAAAATATGAACTAGACCTACTCTCTGCTCCTTCCTTTTTGTCATATCAATGTTGCCAAAGAGGCAACATGAAATAAATTAGGACTCTAATTTTCTAAGTACTGGGAATTGTGAAAGATTGAAACAAGTCCCTTGGTACTTGGTAAGAATATTTCCAGCCTTGGAGAATGTATATGTGTCCTTTTACCTCTCTTTACTGAGATACCAGAATTTTCTTTTGCTCATCACTGATATTCCCTACTGAACCTCACATGGTTTCTTTCTTACTCAGTTGTTGTCCAAGGCGGTGGTTTAGGTGTGTTTGTTTTTCATTTTAGAATTCTATCTGAAGTGACTGACAAGGCATGGTGTTGGTAGTCAGGGATAGAACTGAGGATGTAGGAGTAGAGGCTTAGGGCTACAATGAAATATGTAGGCTCTTATCCCAGATCCTGTCCCTGGAGTGTGAGTTCATGCAAGTAGTCCTGAAAGCCTCATCAAGTGAATTTGCTCATTTGTTAAACAGACATACTACTTACTGCCTACTTGGCTGGGAGTGAGAAATAAATGAGATGATGTTCATAAAGCCCTTATTACAACATCTAAAACCTATTAAGTATTCAGTTACCTCATATTATTAACAGTTTAAGGGAATCAAAGCTGCGCAGTCAAACTGGCAGCCTCCAAATGTTGGTGCTACTTGTGTCTCATGGCCACCCAGCCTTCTCAGGTGCATTGGTAGGTGCATCTTTTCTCTGTTTCCTTGTTCCTACTTTGTTTTCATTCTGAAACTCAAGACCATTGCTGGCAGGGGTATGAGGATATAGGAGGGTGCAAAGGAGAGACATGCACTCTGTTCTCTTTATTTAAACACACCTCACATGTGTGTTCTGCCATTGCTCTCCAGAACCCAGTGATATCTATCACCATATCTTCTCAACCTTACACCTGTTCAGGTGTTTATCGTAGATTTTTCTCATGACTGCTGGTCCAGTTATAAAATGGTCAAGGCTGCCCTCTGAATGTTCCCTCTGAAATGTAGATGAATCTTCAGATGCCTCTTCACTGAAACGTAGTGATTTTTTCTTTGAAAGAGCTCTGGTACTGAAAAATTTATCTTCTAATCGCAACTCTTCCAGTTGAACTTTCAACCAAAAATAATAATAATGATTCCTTATATTCACCATCTCCCTGCTTCAAGCTGATAAGCAGCACACCAAGGGATGGTTTTCAGAAGAAGCAGCAAGTGTAAACACAGTAAATCTGACTCCATAATGGTAACATGCTTGCCATTTTGCCTGACTTCATGGTACTCTTCTGAGAGGAACACATTGTACTGTTAATTTCAAATACCAGTATGAGTGTGGTTTATAACAGCTGCTTATTTCCCAAATGGAAGCTCATTGTATGTGACTATGGATATTCCCAGACAACAAATCTCTCCCTACCATGGAACAAACTCAGTAAATTCTATACCTTTGATCGTTGCAGTTCAATATGGAAGGAAAACTAATAATTCAAATTCTTCAAGACTTTTCATCATTTTCTCTTTCCCACTACCTTGAGGCTCTGAATTTCCTGTGATGGTTCTAATATTTGTGTTTTTTTTTCTGTGTCTAATTCAGTAATCTACCTTTTTCATTAAAATAATATTTGAAAAATATGTATTTTCAGAAAATGAACTAAAATGCAAGAGTCAACATTGACTATGATAACTCAGGGAGGTATATTGACAGTTAAAGATATTCCCATTTTGTAAGAATCAAAGCAATATTATTTATATATATTCTCATCATTTAGAATTTGCAATTCTTTTAAAAATAGGACTTTTGTCTTCTTTGATTATCCTCATTATAGATACATTTTGCAGCTGATATTTGTGTTCCATCAGTTATCAGTAACTTTCAAATCAGAATCACCGGCCCAGCTACCTTTTCTAAAGCTAAAAACCCCATATCCTATTTCCCTATAGACCTCTTCACTGATAAGCCTAGCAGGCACCTCAAACTTGAGAGGTTAAAACAGGGTTCATTTAATGTTGTATCTTCCATTATTATTTCTGCCCTTGTGTTTTTATCCTGATTAATGATAATACTATCCACCCAATTACCAAACCATTAACTTAGATGTCATTCTAGAAGTCCTGCTGATTCTAAATGTGAAATAACTGTAGAATTTATTATCTTTATCCCCATTGACACCATCCTAGATCAAGCCCTCATCATATCTAGCCAGGACATTATTATAATCTCTCAATTGACTCTAACTCACCATTCAATTTTCTCATCTAAATTTTAAAGTGATCTCTCAAAAAATCATGTGCGATTATATTTGAGATATAGGCATGCATGGAGAGCACAAATCACAGTGTTAGCCAAAGAATAATCACTGAATAAATGTTAATCCAATAAAATTTGGTATATTAAGGAGTTCTAATATATCCTATCAGTGATAAGGCACTATTGGGGGGTTTTTAAAAGATTATCCTCACTCACTCTAGAGGATTCTTTGAATTGTTAGTGGGAGAAACTGGAGAGGGGAAAACTAGCTCAGATACTATATTAGGTCAGGGAGTTCATGATGTGTTTCTTATTTTAACACATACAAATGATGGAATGGAGACAAAGGGGTTTAGAGAGCTATTTAAGAAGAAGAAAATACTTGAAGATATCATACCTGTTACATGAAAAAAATTGTTATATTTGAAATTGTCTGAGGCAAATTATTTGTATGGTCAATATAAGAAAAACTGATCAAAGAACCTTATAAATATCTAACTTAATAGAAAAGGAGAATAATAATGATAATATGTATATTTTTGAATAGTTATTATTTAAAAATACTATGAAAATTTATTTACATGTACCATCTTCTGTACAAAGGAAATGGTATGATTTTCTTCATTTTTGTTTTAAGCTGGGAAATTTTAAATATATTTAATAGGTAGGAGAAACAATAGTAGAGAGGGAGAAGTTAATAGGGGTTAGAAGCACAGATGAAAGCAATCAGATAGAAGGTAGACAAGTTAGCCATATAGAGTAAGATGGTTGGGAGGGGCAATCCTGAATCCTGGTACTGCAACCCAGATGGAAGGTCATGTGGGGATAGGGATAAATTTATGTTTGATGACTCTTTTCTCTGTGTGTAGGAGGTAATGTCAAAGTTAGTGCTATGTTTTGTTTCATGAATAAACTTGAATGGTTACCTTCCTGACTTTCTCAATATAACCAAATAGGATTGGCCCTTGGCTCCTCAACTATGGAAGAAAGAAGACAGGGATTAGTGTAGACACAAGTGAACCTGTCCTTCCCAACCCCTTTGCCTTCCTTCAGTGAACAGACACCAACTTTCTACGTTAATTCATTCAATAACCATTGGTTAAATATTTATGTTAGATATTTAATACATCTAACATATGTTTTCATTTGTTTGATTTATGAAGACAAAGAAATAACTTTTGATGAATTCAATATCCAGGAATAAAATGACAGACATAGCAAAAATATTAAATAGCTGCTTCCATAATTGAGAACATATGAAGTTGCTATGGATCATGGGTAGATAGCAATGTTGAGATCTACTAGATTATGGAAACTTTGAATGTTAGAAATAAAATGAGTTTAGATAATATGATTTTCAACCCCTTGGTGAGGCAGAGATGAATCTGAAAGTTAAAAAAGTTAATGGGTTATATAAGCCAAAGTTTTCCCCTTCTTGGTCTCAACATACAACTGAAACACCACAGGAAAGCTAAATCTATGAGGACTCCAAATATATTAATGTCCATAAGGTTAATGATCCAAATCCCAGAGTAAAAGGATGTAGCACATTGTAATTTTCTGGACTTCAGAGATAGGTCACAACGTGAAACTAATAATCATAGCTTCAGCCCAGGTCCTGGGAAATATGCCTGGGTGGTAAATTTCTCTCTAAGTACTACACCAGGAAATATCAAATGAGATTTCAAAAAGAAAATGTTGCAAGGTAATAAAAATGTTTTATGATGGATCACTAGTATTAAATATAAGACACTCAACATTCAGGAAACTATTCTGCAGAGACCTGATTTAATTTTTCAAAATCATTTTTTTTAGGTGATGCTCTTTGGGTTGGCAAAAGCCCAGCTATTTGGAACATTTGATGTCTCTGCTGTATGAGAAAGGTAGGATGCAAACATGCAAATGCTTACCTTTATGTTTTCCAAGAGCAAACGAGAGCACTGAACAACTTAATAACACTGGTACATAAGGCTTGAAATTGTCTCTGATAGCTCCATGCTGCTAATAAATAGGTGGGTTTTGACTTTGCTCGTGTATCATGCATCAGGGAAAATGTGGAATATCAGTGTCAAGAACTCTGTCACTCAGGATTCTGAACAGCTTCTAAACCACTGGCACTATGGCATTTGCTAAAAATTAGTCAAGCTTTAGTTACTGACCTAAAACAAGTAGCAACGTTGACCCAGCTGATAAGACATTAAATCAGCCCTCTAAAACTCAGTGCCAACTGCCTCTCTTGCCAGTTAATTTGTTTGTAAAATGATTACCATTATGTCAATACACTGTGAGACTCAATAAATGGTAGCTACTATTTTCAGGATTAAATTTAGTTTGGTAGTAGTGTAGTGAAGATTAACAAAAACACATTGGTTTTCATATTCTTGTAGACACAATATGATAGGAGATAGAATTCTTGCCCAGTAAAAATTTAACTGAAATTTTCACTTATCTTCTCATTTTAAAATGGATATAGTTTGCACTTCATTAGGCATTGTTGGCTATGTTTGTTGGTTGTTTTTAACTGTGATGAGTTTCAATTAAAGAATAAACAGTTGAAATAGTCATGAAAATTTTAAAAATAATGCAATTGTTCCCATATTGTTATGCATATAAAATAACTTTTGCCCGGTTGGCATGGCTCAGTGGTTAAGCGTTGGCCTATGAAGCAGGAGGTCAAGGTTTGATTCCACGTCAAGGCATGTGGCCAGGTTATAGGCTCGATCCACAGTGTGGGCATGCAGGATTCCCTCTCATCATTGATGTTTCTGTCTCTCTCCCTATCTCCATTCCTCTCTGAAGTCAATAAAAAGACATCTTAAAAAATAACTTTTAGCATTTTAATGTTTATATTTGAGATTCAAACCTGTGGACAAGAGAACAGATAAGGGTACATCCAAACAAGAGCTTTGAAGAATGTTCTCATATACTTCTGAAGGCAAAAATACAACGTTACATAAATATGTTGAAAGCTGCTAATAGATCTTTATGCTTCTAGACCTTTTAATAAAGAGCTTTTTCATCTTTGAAAATAGGATTCTTGTCACCATAATTTACTGTCTAGTGGTGGATATATTCAAATATCTCCATTAGAAGCAGAGTAATTATTATTACTAATAAAATCTGGAAAACAGGTGTTGCGATGGACTTACATAGGAGAAGTAGAGCCTTGATTCAAGTAGAGGATGACATCTAGGCAAAGTAGGAAATGTGTAGGAGTTAGCAGGAGGTGGGGGGAAGCTCTGGTCAGTTCTGGCCTGTGCAGAGAGCATAGAATGATTTAGATCAAGAGAGTGATGCTGGCCCTGCCTGAGTAGCTCAGTTGGTAGAGCATCATCTTTGATACATCAAAATGGTAGGATCTATCCCCAGTCAGGACACATACAAGAATCAACCAATGAATGCGTAAATCAATGGAACAACAAATAGATATTTCTCTTTCTTTCTCTCTCTCTTCCTTTCTCTCTCTTTAAAAAAATGTAAAAAGAAAGAGTGATGTTGGCACTCTAGATCAGATCTGACGGTAGACAACAAGGGCAGTGGAGAAATGGTGATGAAGAGATAGGTAGCCAGGGGTCAGAACTTCTAAACCATCTTAAGGAGTTTAGAATTTACACTGTGGGAAACCTGTTTTCAGCAAGGGGGTGAGGTTATCTCCAATAGCTCAGTGGTATCTCGGGGTCCTAGTGTATCTTACAACATAGTGATGCCAGTTAGCATTTGATTTACTTTGTATGAACCAGAAAAATCTTTTTTGTATAATGATGTCATAATGGGAGATTTGTTTCCTATAAAACCAGAAAAGAATTTAACTATCAGATAAAAGCTTTGAACTATCACTTTTTATTTCTATCTCACAAACCTACTTTATAACATTATTAAAATTTGTTGAAAGCACTTAGTAGCTTAGAGTACAATCTATTTTTAATCTCTGTTTCAAGTACACATTACAATAGCTGTGAGAAAATTACAATAGCCTTAAGTTCATAACACATAATTTATATTCAGCTGAGAATGGCTAAAGAACAATTCTCCCATAAAAAAGGTCTCAAGTCCAATGTTCCAAAGTTTGAGCTCTGTGTAGATCTCTTCATTAGGTCACAATAGGGCGGATAGCAGGGAAGAAAGCTTTATGATTGAGCACGTGAGGGGCAGGCACTGGCCCCCTGGTGTGGATACAAAGATGAAAAAGCCTGACTTTTCCTCAAACAGCTTTGTACTTTGAGAACAAAACCATGAATAAGTAAGTAAATGATAGATGTGGATGCTATGAGAGGGTATTGATAGAGTGGAGGAACAAAGAAGGGAGCTCCCATTCTTTCTGGAGGTTTCCCAGTGATGGGAATGGGAACATCAAACAACTAGGTCCTTCCATAGGGCCTGGAAGATCATGGGAAAAGCAGGAGATACTAAGTGGGAAAACCCAGATTCTAGGTCTCCTTGGATCATAATCTCATTTTTGCATCTTGAGCCTGGAGAAAGTTATAAGTTCTCTGTACTTTGGCTTCTTCCTCTTTACAGTATCTGTGTCAGTGAAGATTTTCAATGAAGTCTCAGAGCTTTGTAGACAACCATGGGGGAGGGGCTCAGGAGACAAGACTCTAACCTGTTTCAATCAGAAAACTTTCACTCATGTCTCTTTCACTGACTGGCATTTATACCCTTCAAAAATATTTCTGCTTTTCAAAACAAAAGTGTGATAATCACTAGACAACATCGGCCTGTTATTGTCTTCCAGGTCTAAGATTCTGAGATTCCAGGTTTTTTGTTTGTTTACCTTTGTTTTGTTTGCAAATTTTTTTGTTTTTTTCTTTTTCTTTTTTCTGAACACCCTTATAGATTCTGGTATCAACAGAGACTCCCTGTAAGATGTGCCTTCCACTTTCCTAGCATGAAAAGTCAGAAATGGCTATAAGAAATAGATTTGACAGGAGCTTATCCTATTTCCCATGACCAAAAAGAAATTTCTTAAATTCTAGACATTCCAAATGATTGCAGGCAGAAATGAAATGTATTGCCTTGGATAGCATAATCACAATTACCTGAGAGTACAATATGTCAGATTTTGTGACACCTTTCTCTTCGTTTTTCTCTTTATGTGTATGTGATTACCCACCTTCTGATCATTTCACTGCTCATTAACATTTTCATAAAAATATAGGCCAGCGAGGAAGCAGTTGTATAACAAATACATTTAATGTCATTTATTACAAACAACTTTTCCTGAAAGTTAGAATGGAGAAAAAGTTGAAACTAAGAGCTAATAGAACTTGGGGGTTATTTATCTGATTCATTCATTGGTGCCTTGCTAGTAGTCAGTGAACTAAGCATGGATAATTGAGAGTCTGCCATCAAATAAGCATCCTTGAAATTAGAGTTTTAAATATAAATGATTGCAAAGTCAAATCATACACACATTACTAACTTGTAGTTATGACAAATGGGTTCAAAGATATTTTTACTCATTCAAAAATATATCACATCCTTCTAGCCAGCCACCATTTATTTAGTTGCTAAGCAATTGGGGATATGAAGACATATAAAGCAGGAGAAATAGTATCTTGCCTTCAAGAATATTAAAAAGAAATGAAGAGGAGAAAGAGGAAGATAGAGGGAGCAGATATGGTCATGTGATCTGCAGTCTAGAATGATGGAAGCTCTTATCTTGTAACAGTACTGCTCGGTTGAAGGATTAATTGGTGAGTAACTGAAAGTAGGCTCCTTAAGGAATAAAACAGACCTTAAAAATTATTACTCAGAAGTTTTGGTATTCCAGTTCAACGAGATAAACATCTTTTGCTGTATTTAGGAACTTTCAGGTTTTCTTTGCTTCTGTTTTAATTTAATGTCTGTTAATAATCACACCAATGTACATTTGATAGCCTTCCCTCCCTTCCCCTTTCTTCCTTCATGTGGGTGAGTATGTGTGTGCTCAGTTTTGTTTGTTTGTTTGTTTGTTTGTTTGTTTGTTTGTTTTTCAGAACCCGTGTAAGAAGGCTATATGTCTCAGATACCCCCATCTACTTCCTTTAGGGTTTTTTAAGGTAGCTCTCAGCCAATTGTTATATTACAACCTTAAAGTTATATGTTCACTTTTCTCAACGAAATACCAAGATGATCTTTATTGACATTACTTTTTATCACGGATCTGTTACTTAGAGATGGGACAAAAATAAGCTACTGAAGTAGTTACATCTCTGTTACTTACTTTTCCTTATTCAGATTGCAATTTGCAAAATTCCAGTTGTCCATAGGAGAGCATGGGGGCAGGGTGGCTAAGTAGAGAAATACAAGAAATCTGTAGGATTGACAGTAGTCAGCATCCCTCAGATACAGTCCAAAGGGTCCATCTCTCTCCATGAATTGCCTCTGTTCTTGCCTGCAAGAGAAACATGTAGTTTTATTGTCCTCCCTGTTCCACTCATCCCCGTGTTCCTGTTTTATATCTTCTGGATCAAAGCTCCCTTTGGCACTAATTCTGAATCATTTCCAGGGGTCTTTTACTTTCCAACAGTTAAAACCTAAAATTGCTATTTGGAAACTCAGATTCCATTCTCTGTCATCTCTGTATTTTTCATACGTTTACTACAAAGGAGCTGGAAATTGTTATACAATTTAAACAGTACTTTGCAGGAATTTCCAGTCTTCCATTTTCACCTTTGCTTTTATAAGAAATTTAGCCAACATTTTCTTGTGCTGTTGCCTACAAGAGTAAAATAATAGTCCATTAAAGGATCTCTGCCTTTGGAAAAGTAGGTTTTGTACTGATGAAAAATACCATATAACATCACAGTAATTTCCTGTACTCTTTGACTAGTACTTCTCACTACAATAGAGAAGCAAAATGATATTATCTTCCAAGGTAAACCTGTAGAGCTGTGAAGAGCATCCTGTTTTTAGACAAATGTGAGCATAATAGAGGGGCACTACCTTCCTTATAATCATAATAAATTTTTATTATATGTTTCTTTACCTAAGACATTATTAAAAATCAGCACTTATATTAGAGAAAAATAGTTAGAAAGAAAGCTGTTGGCCCTAGCTGGTTTGGCTCAGTGGATAGAGTGTTGGCTTGTGGACTGAAGAGTCCTGGTTCAATTCTGGTCAAGGGCACATGCCTCAGTTGCAGGCTCAATCCCTGGCCTTGCTCAGGGAGAGACAACTAATTGATATGTCTCTCTCACATTTTTGTTTCTCTCTCTGTGTGTCTCCCCCTCCCCCTCTTTAAAAAATCAATGGAAAAATATCCTCAAGTGAGGATTAACAAACAAACAAACAAAATATATAGAAATATGTAAGCACTATGTGCTTATCGTAACACAAAATGATCTTCCAATGTGCTTTGTCATTGCACCATTTATTTTCCTAAAGAGTTTCCAGAAAAATTGTTAGTACTTAGAAGGCATGAGGCCATGATATTAAATCCATTCACTTATTTTGTCATCTTTTTCTTTAACAAATAATAGCTAACTTTTATTGAACATTCAATCATTGTTAAGAACCTTACCTGCTACATACAAGATGCATGACTTGGGAGAGAACACTTCATCTCTCTATGCAAGTTACCTCATTGTTAAATCTGAGAGAGTAAATAGTCTTTTCCTCATAGTTTATAGGATTCTTGCAATAATTAAATCATGCATTATGCTGGTACTTAACAAGTGCAAGGAAATATTATATTATAAATAAAGAAACTCATTTAATTAGCTCCAAAGACCTACAATTTAATTATTATCCTCATCAATGCATCTCATTTCCATATGGAGATATTAAAGCTCAGAGAATTTATTACCTTACACAGAACCTTCTAGCAGGAAGGCAGTGTGGTTAGGATTTGATTCCCAGTTTGGTTTGCTGATAAGCTATTGATCCCACTGATACCCTGTCTCTCATTTCCTGAGCAGCTACTATGCAGAAGTGCTTGCCAGGCTTTAAAATTTCAGTTGTGGGGGCGGGGAGAATCAGGTTTGACAGGCAGCCAAAATGGTTCACACGCTCACTCTGTCACTTAGAGTGGGACCTGTGTGAGTAATTCCTGTCAGCTTTAATTTCTTTGTGAGACAATAGAGATTGTAATAACTACCTTCCAATATTGAGACTGTTGTGTCTATTTCATGAGAAAAAATATGTTGTGTGTGGCACCTAAAAAGTGTGCCAAAATTAAAACGGTAATAGCTATTGGTCATCAACAAGAAGCCCTCTACTAGGTAGAAAAGAAGTAATGTGGACCGAATGACAGCTCTGACCTCAGGAAGCTGGAACACTATGTATAAAGTCCAGTTTTAAACTAGTTACAGATACACTATATATAAGTACAAATTTGATACATATCATGAAGAAGAAGCATGTGTAACAGAGGAATCAGGCCTAGTGTGTTGGTTCAGTGATTAGGGGGAAAAAGCGTAATAGGTAAATTAGAAACATGAATATCAGGTTCTTATTAAGGTACAGAAAAATAGCTAAAACTAATTTTAGGTTTAAAACTAAGTGTAACTTTGCCTTTTCCCCTGAGAAACTCATCCAGTAATGAAAGAACCACCAGTGAAAGCGAGCTCTACCCACTAGTGGTATATTTTGATCAATTTCCTAGACTCTCAGATATGTTGACTTACAATAGCAGTTACAGAGATTAGCACTTCCTAACCAGACTACATTTGATTTGGCCACAAAAATATTCAAGCTCCTCTCTATCAAATATGTAGGCACTGATACTTTCCATTTCACATCAATATAGTCCTTCAAGCCATCCTTTCTGCTTTTCTTATCATTCAGGTCATAAAGCAAACTTCTTTATACGTAAAGTATTTTTCTTTATATCAAAACAACTAATTCAATTTCACAATTCTAGAGTGGATACAAGAATATTGATTTTTTAAAAAGTAGTATTAGTTAACTGTTTAATATTAATGCCAACTAAAGCAAAATAAATGCTAGGAATGTTATTGCAATTTTATTCTGAATATTCAGCATGATGTTCTCACTAAAATTGAATATATATAATTTTGTAGTAGCTCCATGAATTATATCTGTTCTACTCTGTGATGGGATTACGGCACAAGCTCTTAAGAAAGGAGCTATGTTATTTGTCACGTTTAAAATTTTAATAAGTATAATTTAATCAGACTGTGGAATGGAATAAGAAAAGATTCTTCCTTGTTTTCTTTGCACATGATTACAGTTGAATGAAAGAGAATATAAATGATTTATATGGCTTTATAACTTCAGTAACTGGATTTCTACATCACTCTAGTAAAAAAATGACGAGAGATAAAAATAACCACATTTACTGGACCATGGAATCTTTTTTTGAGATATTTAACTTCTCTATTATACTTTTAATGGAATTTTCCTTATAAGTTTTTTGTTTTGATTTAAAACTTCCTAATGGTAAAAATAATTTAATACATAAAATTACATTTAAAATAAAATCAATCCCCAGCCAGTGCTGCTCAGTAGTTAGGCATCAACCTGTGAACCAGGAGGTCACAGTTCCTTTCCTGGTCAGGGCAGGTGACAGGTTGCGGGCTCAATCCCCAGTAGGGGGTGTGTAGAAGGCAGCCAATCAATGATTCTCATCATTGATGTTTCTATCTCTCTCTCTCCCTCTTCCTTCCTCTCTGAAATCAATTTAAAAAAATACATTTTTTTAATTTAAAAAAATAAAATAAATGCATATCATTACCCAGAAAGAACCACCATTAAATTTTGGAGCAAGTTCAGAAAGTTCATAGGAGTATTCAAATACATTGTGATAAAATTGCACATATGATTCTCTTCTGATTGACAATATTTCTACTCAGGGTTATGTCTCCCCTTCCATTCTTAATATTGCCACTAAATCCTTTCTCCTTTTTTTCTAATGATCCTTGCTTCAGTTGAGTTTATTTTATTAACATTCTTTCCCAAAAAGCAGTATTTGTTGGTCAGGTCTTTTTTTATTTTTTTTATTATTTTTTTAATTTTTTTTAATTAAATCTTTATTGTTCAGATTATTACATTAGTTACTCTTTTTTCCCACCATAACTCCCCTCCACCCAGTTCCAACCCCACCCTCTGCCCTCACTCCCCACCCACTGTCCTCATCCATAGGTACACGATTGTTGTCTAATCTCTTCACTCACCCCCACACCCCTTTCTCCCCCCGCGCCAAGAATAGTCAGTCCATTCCCTTTCTATGTCCCTGATTCTATTACAATCACCAGTTCATCAGATTATTTATTCACTTGATTTTTAGATTCACTTGTTGATAGATGTGTATTTGTTGTTCATAATTTGTATCTTTACCTTTTTCTTCTTCTTCCTCTTCTTACAGGATACCTTTCAGCATTTCATATAATACTGGTTTGGTGGTGATGAACTCCTTTAGCTTTTTCTTATCTGTGAAGCTCTTTATCTGGCCTTCACTTCTGAATGATAGCTTTGCTGGATAAAGTACTCTTGGTTGTAGGTTCTTGGTATTCATCACTTTGAATATTTCTTGCCACTCCCTTCTGGCCTGGAAAGTTTCTGTTGAGAAATCAGCTGACAGTCGTATGGGTACTCCCTTGTAGGTAACTGATTTTCTTTCTCTTGCTGCTTTTAGGATTCTCTCTTTGTCTTTTGCTCTTGGCATTTTAATTATGATGTGTCTTGGTGTGGTCCTCTTTGGATTCCTTTTGTTTGGGGTTCTCTGCGCTTCCTGGACTTGGAAGTCTATTCCTTTCACCAGGTAGGGGAAGTTTTCTGTCATTATTTCTTCAAATAGGTTTTCAATATCTTGCTCTCTCTCATCTTCTGGCACCCCTATAATTCGGATGTTGGTACGCTTGAAGCTGTCCCAGAGGCTCCTTACACTATCTTCATATTTTCGGATTCTTTTTTCATTTTGCTTTTCCGGTTGGGTGTTTTTTGCTTCTTCGTATTTCAAATCTTTGACTTGATTCTTGCGATCCTCTGGTCTGCTGTTGGGAGTCTGTATAATATTCTTTATTTCAGTCAGTGTATGCTTAATTTCTAGTTGGTCCTTTATTACAACATCGAGGGTCTCATTAGATTTCTTGAGGGTCTCACTACATTTATCGGCGGTCTTACCAGTCTTTTCGAGGATCTCACTACATTTATCGGCGGTCTTACCAGTCTTTTCGAGGATCTCACTACATTTATCGGCGGTCTCACCAGTCTTTTCGAGGGCCTTACTCAATTTATTGGCGGCTTCTAAACAGTTCTTTAAAGACCTTAAAAGTGTGGTTTTGAACTCTATATCCAACAGTTTGCTTTCCTCCAATTCTGTCATTTGTGTCCTGTTTCTTTGTCTTGGCATTTTTTTATGCTTCGCTGTGTCGATAGAGTGCCTTTCTGTGCTAAGTGTCCCAATTACCTGAGGTAGACACTCTTGGTGCACCCCCTTGTGGGCTTTGTGCACAGTCTTGTTGTAATTAAGCCTTGATTGTTGTAGTTATCACTGGGAGGAATTGACCTCCAGGCCAATTGGCTGTGAGAATCAGCTTTGTCTGCGGTGGGAGATCTTCTGTGCTGGAGACACCCCTCTGGGGCTAGACTTGCTTCGATGGGGCTTTTTGAAGTATTTTACTTCAGCACTGCGCCTCCTCTGAGCCTCGGTATGCTTTTCTCTTTCCTCCTAGTTGTAGAACATCCACTCAGCCAGCTTTCCTGTGGTTCTGGATGATGTCCGTTCCGTCTTTTAGTTGTATTTTTGAAGTGGTTGTTCGAGGCAGCAAACTCCCGTGTTTACCTATGCCGCCATCTTGGTTTCTCCAGGTCTTTTTTTATTATTTATTAATTTCTGTTCTTGATTCCTTTTTATATACTTTATGTTTACTATAACTTTTTGACTAACTTAAGTTGAACTTCCAAGATTTATTATCAACCTTACTTATTCTTTAAAATAAATGCATGCTTAGCTGTTAATATACATCAGTGTAGAGTTTAATTACACAGATTTTTGCTTTTTAGTACTTTCAGTTTAAAAAAAATTGTGATCATTTTTTCTCTAATAAGTGTTATTCAGAAGAGCATTTCAATATTTAAAGAAATTTCTAACAAAAATTCTTGAGTTTTGTATTCAAAACTTTTTTCTTAAAAATATACAGCACAAACACACTAAAGTTTGCTGCCTAAATATGTTTTGGTCCTCTACCCCTAGAATACAAAAATATGTATATAATTTCATGGAACACATTCTTAATAGAGTATAAAATGGTTTTCTTTTTTCAGGAATTACATTGTAATTGCTAACTTTTCCTAATATTATCTTCCAAGCCTCAAAATTTACCTTTTAGGAGATGTGTCGCCCATTAGGAGCAATTACGCTCATCCCTTAGCTGTTCAATAGCAATTTAAGGGTAATTTAAAAGTTAAGAAGTAATTATGAAGAAAAATTAAAATAGTAGACTTTGCATTACTCACTATGTATGTTAATTTTCAAAGTAAAAAAAAATATTTTTCATAGTAACAGTTTCTCTGACAGAAATTCCCACTATAAAATGCATATAAAATATTAATGCTAAAAGCTAAAGAAATGGTAATGAGAACTTTTGAGAATTTAAAGCTATTATCATGATTAATTTAGCCTCACCTCTAAGCAATACTAGAATGTACCAAATGTGGACACCATTATCACTCATATTTTGTCCTCATTAAAAGTTAATATTTTGAGTATTAATGTGCTGAATATCCCATATTTCTATTGTGTTATTTTTAAAGTATTACATTTTGAAGGTGATTCTGTCTAAATGGAACAGCTTTGTTTATATAATTAATTTTCATATCCTGACATTTGTGCTAAGAGGAGGTAAAGCTGACCTGCTCTCTGGATATATACATTAGAATTGTCCTATATTCCAAACAAGAAGATCTATCAAAAAAGATGTAAAATATTGTGAAATGAGTCACAAATAGTGGGTATATAATTTCATAAAATCTTTCTAGTATGGAAATTGAGCAATATTATTTTTCATTCAGATATATATTAAGCATGGACTCTATGTCAGACTCTTTCCCATGTGCTGAACTGCAGTAGGAAAGAAAGAAATCCCATGTCTTAGGGAACTAATATTCAGTTTGAGAAGACAGGAAATAAATAGATATTTCCAAGTCAGGAGATGGGTGCTGAGAAGAGGAAGCAGGCTTGTCATGCTGGAAGGAGATGTGGTAGAAATTTCAGATTATTCAGCCTGTGTAAAGGCTTTGGATTTTGCTCGGGAAGAAATGAGAAGCCAGGGGTGGTTTCAAGCAGAGAAGTCCCATGACATGACTTGAATTTTAGGATTACTCTGGGTTTCATGTGGGGAAAATTGTTGTAGGCTGGCAACGATGGAAATTGTAAAACCATTTAGGGAGCTGTGCTTACTCCCTACCGAAGTATAAATGCATGAACCCTTGCTGTGTGTTAAATGATAGTCTCCATAAAGACATGTTCCCTAGATCCTGTCAATGTGACCTTGTGTGGAAAAACCATTTTGGCAGATGTAATTAAGTGAGCGATGTTGAGTTGAGAACGTTCTGGATTACCCTGATAGACCCTAAATCCTCTGGCAAGTGTCCTCAGAAGACACAGGAGAGACACACAGAGGAGAAGGCCATGAGGACATGGAGGCAGAGATAGGAGCTGGGCAGTCACAAGCCAAGGATGCCAGCCAACACCAGAATCTGGAGGAAGCATGGAAGGGTCCCCTTAGAGTCTTTGGAGGGACTGAGATACATGCAAAACACCATACATAGATCAAAAGGAGTTCTACTAAGCAAGAAAATACATTATTGAGACTGCACTAACTTGGATAGAACTCAAGGGTATTTTGCTGAGTAAAACAAAAACAAAGCAATACCTAAAGGTTACATACTATAGAATTCCACTTCTGCTATTGTTCTCTATGGATATATACAGAAGTAATACATACAGTTCAGTACTCTCACTATGTATTGGAGCCCAAATGGGAAACAGTAGGACTTGGAAATGAAAGCATCTTCTTTTTCCTCAATTCTATAACAAGCTCTTTTTTAGTGAGAAAGCAGAGGATGTATGCATTTAACAATAAGCTGGATTATTTTAATGCTTCCTATCAGTGAAATTGTGTCAAATCCATATTTCAGAGTTTCTAATATGATAAGATAATGGAGTCCTCATTTAAACCAGAAACAATAGGATGAGAATGTGACTGTTTATGTACGACAATGAGTGCATTTAGGAGAGCACACAGCTCATCGTGAGCAATGTTTGTTTATGCTTTAATCATATGTGACTTCCCTGAACATTTTTTTTCTACTTTGGAACATAGGGAAGCATAGCAATTTTTAGATTTAAATTGCTAGTTTCCTAATGTTGAAATGACAGTATATGAACAAAAATACCTGGGAAGAAAATTTGAACCCTTGAATTTTACATGAAATCACATTAATATATAAAGAAAATAAAGTATACCTGATGTATACAAAGCACTGGTTCAACTTGTATTTCCAAGGTATGAAACACATTTCACAGTATGTTTTTCAAGAACAGAACTCAAAGTATCAAAAACCAACAAACAAAATTCTACAGTGAATATTGTATCAATAAGTTTAATAATCAACTTGGGCTAGCCCGTAAGTGAGAAAGATCTATTAACAAATGTATTAATAAGAGGCATATTTTTACTTTTATTACAAATAATAGTTTTGCTAACCTAAATTTGTGTGATTAAAGATTTAAAATTGTATTTCTATATACTATTGGCCTAATGTATACCCATTTGAAGAAGTTACAGATATATTCACAGGTCAAATATACTAGAAATTTCTAATTGATTTTCTGTGAGCCTCAAAAATAGACAAAAACCCTCATCCTATCATTGCAGATTACTGTTTCAAGTGTTTAAAAATGTTAGGAGACAAATGCAGTTTTCAAAGACACCCTAGAGTAATTACATTTTTTTCATTCTTGACTAATTTAAAGTCAGTGTGACCTTTTCAAAGGTGATGATGGCATTTCTAATGTTCAGAGAAAGACTAAAGAAATAAAATTTATCTAATGTAAAAACTTAGCACATCTGGCTAAAAATCCTGAAATTTACCTTTTTTTTTTTTAATTCAATCTGCCACATATAGCTATTCTGTTACTGAAGTTGTTAAATGATGCTCTGATGTGGAAGTAATAGAACTATTTGTGTCATGGATACTCATGAATCATGTGAGAATTGCCCTTGAAGCAGTGATAGAGAGTAATGTGTGTGTGTGTGTGTGTGTGTGTCTGTGTGTCTGTGTGTGTGTGTGTGTGTGTGTGTACCCCAAAGCAACCACCAGTCAAACTTTTCAACTTCGGCATGTGATACACTGCAAGGCACCCACCTGGTCAGTAATGGTCTCCTTTTGCTGCCCTATTGTGCTGATATATCAACAGGCTGCTGCACACACATCTACACACTCTCACATACCCACTCATGCATACATACTTGTTCTTTATCTTTGCCTTCATAGGTCCTCCAAAGCCTAAAAATAAAATCAGAAAATTTTATTGTAATTTCACAAAGTCTTATCTAATACATCCAGCCTACACTGAACATTTGTTCCCCTGAATGCCTACGTTTCTGTGTAAAACATTGCACTCCGAATACCATCCAAGAGGAAAAGGAACCCAGTAAGGACACATGGTAGGTGTCATGTCCCTCATACACATGTGATGATTTCATATCCTCCAACCCTGTGATGCCTTATTAGTTCCATTTTACAAGGATGCAGAAATTAAATCCAGACACTTATGCCCACAGACTGAAGCCTTACATCAGGGGAGAGTGGTGCTCAGTATAAACATCCCTGTGCTAACAGAGTGACTTCCAGTCATCTGCCTAAATCTGAGGACTGAGACAACATCATCTCTCCTATAATTAATACGTCTCTTTGACTGTTTGGTCCTGGTTGGTTTGTTTATTATCTGGAATGCTATTTTGAAAAGCAAGTACAATGTACATATTATATTCAATAGACCTAGATTCATGTTTGAGACTAACAGAAGCTCAATAAATGATTAAAACTATGGGATTTTAAAAATCCCACAGACACTGCATTATCTTCTCACTTGTAGCACACCACGCATTGTTGAGTGCAGACTAATTGTCGAGCAGTATGGTACACCATGTGCATCACTCCAAGTGGGTTACATGTTCTATCTGAAGCTTACCTCACATGGGGAACTTCATATTCCTTCTTTTGTGCCTTTGATTATGCTCATCTCTCTTGTTGAAATTATGCATGCCCTTTACTCCACCCATCTCTAGTTTATAGCTGTGGTTTAAAGCCCAGTCAATTCCAGCTCTCTCAAGAGCATCTGTCTGGTCTCCTAAGAATTCTCTCACTATCCATGCAGGTTGGATTTTACTCTATTTAATTTAATTGTGCATTTATCTTAAACCTTTTCTTTTCTGGTTACTTGAAGCATTAAGGTATAGCTGAAAAATAAAAATAAAATAATACTACATTTTTAAAAACTTGCTCTGGGGTTTGACACATTTGCATTCTAATTTTAGTCTGCCAATTAATCACTGGCCAAATTAATTTGTCTGGTCACAGTTTTTGAACCTTTTACATGCAGGAAATGTGTGTGTGTGTGTGTGTGTGTGTGTGTGTGTGTGTGTGTGTGTAATACCCAATGTATGCCACCCGGTTATGAGCCTGGGGTGCATAAACAGTATGGTCCCTCCCTGGTGTGTCTGCTGAACAATGTGACTCAGCGTGTTTCATAACACAGGCAGCAGGGACTTTAATTGAACGGAACTGCTCTAAACAACACAAAACTAATTATGGCTAAGTCCTATCAGAGAAAACAATGTTCTGCATATATGAAAGTTTTTGAACAGAATAGACTCAATCTACTGAAAACTGTTGTAAGAGGTATGTGAATGGTGTGTATAGATGGTACGGAGATTGCCAGAAGTGGGACCCATTGAGTTTGTAGTATTCCAGTGTACAAAGGACGTATTTAATATATCTGCTCTAGAGAACGATTCATGTCAGAGAGCACCACGGAGAGAGATTAGAGACATCAAAAAGGTAGTGAGTAGGATATTCTGCCGCCTCCACTGTGAGATTTCCTCACTGAGAAATGGCAGAGAACATCAGTGGACAGATAAAGAATCTTAGGACTGAAGGATCTGCAGGGGCATAAACACAAACTTCGGGCTAGAAAATTAAGTCGATAGACAACATTTTGCAAAACCTTCGAAAAGGTGATTCTAATGTCAAGTTGGAGCATTTTTTCAGATGCAGCGGCCAATGAATATTGAAAATAACTATCTTAGTAACATGTTATCCTACAAGTGCAGTGGGGGAAACTGGAATATTAGTTAATTTGGACACATCGGGAAAAGAGTAAGATAGAAACATACACTAAGAAAAGTGTCGGAACTTGAATATCAAGACAACAGGGACTTGGCTCAGGTCACATAATTCTTTTAGTTACACTATTTAGGCTCACCATCAGAAGCTCCGTGAGGAAGAACTGGCATTTTATATCTCAAATGCATCAGGATAGAAATATTTATAATATACAGTTATACCTAAATCAGCTATACACTTAGACATTTTAACTCTCCCTTCAGAATGTGTTCTGAATAGTTTGCAACAAATTCTAATATTCATACAGCACCCAATTAAAGGACCCCCTCTGGAGTGATTACATTTATATGTGGGTATCTTATCCAATTGTACAAAGTATTCTGGTATGTAGAGTAGACTGTTTTAGATAGTATCACTCAAAGTATATTTTTTCTTAAAAATATAATTCAGACTGTATCACACTTTACCTGACAAATGGTTAAGTGGCTATTATTAAGCAGTTGTTTTATATTTAATGTATATTAATTGTGGCATTTTGGAACATATGAAAAAAGACATTTTAGGTTCTTTACAAGAGTTGTGTTTTTGTTTTTTTTTTAATCAATCTGTATCTAATTAGTGTTGGACCTCAGGAAGCTTCACTGTAATTGTTTAGTAAGTAAAACTTGTCTTATTTTTTTTACCCTCTAACTGGTAATATCTAAGCTGAATTTGTGGCCAAAATTTTATAAGATCAATGATAGTGGAGTGACTATGCCAGGAATGTCACTTGGCCTTCCACAAATATGGATGTTTGTGAAGTACATACATTCATTATCCTGAGTGTCCTCATTCATTTATTTATTTACCAGAGGCCCAGTGCATGAATTCATGCACCAGTGGGGTCCCTCAGCCTGGCCTGCAGGATCGGACCAAAACTGGTTCTCTGATATCCCCCGAGGGGTTCCAGATTGTGAGAGGGTGCAGGCCAGGCCGAGGGACCCCCACCGCTGAACGATCGGTGCCGGGGAGGGACCACGGGAGGGCTCTAGGGTGTGTCCGGTCCATCTCCCTCAGTTCCAATCAGCTGGACCCCAGCAGCAATCTAACCTACTGTTTGGAGCGTCTGCCCCCTGGTGGTCAGTGCATGTCATAGCGACTGGTTGACTGCCTACCCCCTAGTGGTCAGTGCACATCATAGCAAGCAGTTGAGTAGCCTTAGCATATCATTAACATATTATGTTTTGATTGGTTGAACATCCAACCAGACACTTAGCATATTAGGCTTTTATTATATAGGACAGTGATGGCGAACCTTTTGAGCTCGGCGTGTCAGCATTTTGAAAAACCCTAACTTAACTCTGGTGCCGTGTCACATATAGAAATTTTTTGATATTTGCAACCATAGTAAAACAAAGACTTATATTTTTGATATTTATTTTATATATTTAAATGCCATTTAACAAAGAAAAATCAACCAAAAAAATGAGTTTGCGTGTCACCTCTGACACGCGTGTCATAGGTTTGCCATCACTGATATAGGATAAACAGTTATTGAGTTTCTACTGGGGATTTTGTACAGTGCAGGGGAGAGATGTTATAAAGATGAATAGACAAGTGGGGACTTGGAAGGAAAGTGAACAATGGAAATCTACAATTTCCATTTTCAGAGCTAAGTGCTCCATTCATGGGTTCCCAGGGGCCATAATAATACCTCCCTCTCGGTGCAGAGTCAGAGAAAGCCTCACCGAGACAAGGACGTTTGTGCGTAGGTTCTTGTTTCAGATAAATGAATCTGGGTAGCAGAGGTGATTTTAGGCAGAAGACAAATGCCACTTGCAAAGGAAGAGGTGCATGAGAAAAATATTGGAGGAAAAGCAAATAATTCAGAATCAGTGTTAGGGATAGTGATCCCAAAGACCATAAAAGAAAGGAATTGTGTGATGGAAAAAGTACAGGTGTGCATAGTAAAGGGAATTATTTATAGAAGGACAGAGAGAATAGCATAATTAGGCATGGAGTGAAAAGATCCCTTGTGCAAAGAAAGGAGATAGCCTGTGGACACAGGGTGAGGAGAGGAGAGGGGCCATGCATTTGTAAAGTGCTGGAGGAGAGTCGGGCAGTCTCAGAGAACCCCTCTTTTAAATAGGAGGTGCCTGAGGGCAGTGGGGACACCATGGAGGATTGCAGGAGGAAAGTCTAGGAAACTGCACCAGGAGGGCAGAAAAGCTGGCTGCTGTCTGGTTGGGATGAAATAAGTGGGCAGAGACTCAAAGAGATGCTAATGCTTGAAAGAGGAAGAGAAACCTAGCTGGTTGCCAAGTGGTTAGAGCATCAGGCCTGCAAACTGAAGGGTCCTGGGTTCTATTCTGGTCAAGGGCAGGTACCTCGGTTACAGGCTCAATCCCAACTGGTCGGGAAGGGACCATGTGGGAGGTAACCAATCAATTCTCTCTCACATTGATGCTTCTCTCTCTCTCTCTCTCTCTCTCTCTCTCTCTCTCTCTCTCTCTCTCTCTCTCTCTCTCTCCCTTCATCCCTCCCTCCTTTCCACTCTCTAAAAAGCAATGAAAAAAATGTCCTTGGGTGAGGATTAACAAAAAATAAAATATAAAGGAAGAGAAGAGGATAACAGTATATATTGTGCTTTCTATAAGTGTGATGAAGCCATTTCTGTGTCACCAATAACTATGGTATAATAAAATAAAGTGGAAAAGCCATTTTTGGACTGTCAATGGATGAAAGGCAATGGTACTAAATGTACTAAGTATAGCTATTACTAATCCAAAGATGTGAATTCCAATGGTACCCCCAGATATTTCAGAAGATATTAAAAGTTCTTTACCATCATGAGATGAAAATTCAATTAGTTAGTATACAATGTACAGAATAATGCCATAGTATAAATAATGTTAATCAGTTGTCAAAGTAAAGTATTTTCATTCACATCAAGCTGTTCACATTGAAGCTCAGGCTAGAAGAAGAAAGATAAAAATCCATTAAACTATGTGAGGGATATTCTCTTTTTCTTTAAAAAGGTCATTTAGAAATGCCTGGAAATTAATAAACCCAGATGACAGGGTTTAGTTAATTGTACATTTTAAAGTTTACAAAATTAAACTTATCTTGCATAACATCCATTTTCTAAAAATCTATTTAGTTGGAACAATTACAATTTAACATATTAGTGTGTGTTTTTTAATTTACTATCTGTAGAACCAATGTTAAATTTAGATATAATCCATTTTTACTACATTTTTCCTTCATTTAAAGTGAAGGGAAAAGAATAAATCCCAAAGGTAAGAAAAACAAAGAATTTTGATAAATATATATCTTTGTCAAAAAATGTAGTATACTCAGAAATACTAGGTTTGAGTCATTTAAAGCATAAGCTTGAATGTTGAAAGGTTATGATGATACCTTTGGAAATTTCAAAGCATAGGAGTTTAAATATTACACACAGGATCATACAAATTCATGCCTCACCAAGATCCTAAGAAAATGATCGTTTTAGCTGTGAAATGAAAGAAATAGGATAAATAAATATTTGACTTACAAGGTTTGACAAACTAGTAGATGAAATCAGAATTTAAATACATTTTACTTTTTCTTTTTTAGAAATATCTTAATGGTAAACTTGTTTTTGAAGGGATTTGAGAGACCAGCATTTGTAATTTTTTAAAATAAACTTTAATTTTAAGCTCTCATACATGAAATACTTTCTACTTTGAAACTCTACATTAATGATTGTTTACATTCCCCCACCACATGTTAAGGGTGTTACACAGAACCCTGAGAAGAAATGTTTTACTAATGATTTCATTTCTAAAAATATAAATTGAATTGTATAGATTCTTTCCCCAGAACATTTTTTATTTGTTTTTTTTGGCATGCATTTGTCATCCAAGTTTCTTTACATTTATCATTTTCCTCTTTAAGTTAAATAAAGAAAAGAATACAAATTTTCAATTAACTGGAGATCCCATTAATTGTGTTCCATTAATCAAAGTTTTGTCATCCTTCAGAATTTGAATGTGTAAAAGGCATTAGAGATAAAAGGATGAGATAATTTCCCTATGTTTTATCCTAAAGATGAACAGAAACAATTATATAGAAAAATACTACTCCATCCCCACTTCTGCTCCTTCATCCCCAATTGGATGAATATGAAATTGATTCTATGCATTTGGGTGAACAACGAATGAAATCACTTTAGATAACTATCTGTATTAGTTTTCCATTGCTGCCACAGTAAATTACCACAAACGAGTGGCTTAACACAAATACATTTCTTACACTTCTGTTTGTCAGAACTCCACCAGGGGTCACACTGTCAGCAGGGCTGCATTCCTTCCCAGAAACTGTAGGGGAGAGTCTGGTTTCTTGCCTTTTGCAGTTTCCAGAGGCCACCCACCTTTCTTGCTTCATGTCTTCCTTCCTCCTTCATTTCCAAAGCCAGCCTTGGCAGCTAATCCCTCTAATCTCAACCCTCTAATCGTCTGTTCTTTCTCCTCCTTCCTGGTAAAGACCCTTGTTTCCACTGGGACAACTCAGATAATCCAAGATAGTCCCCTTGATTTACTTACACCTGCAACCTTAATTCCTCTTCGCCATGTATAATGTGACATATTTTCAGGTCCTGGAGACTAGGATGTGGACATTTTTGAAGATGATTATTATGATTAATTATGATTAACAACTCTGATATCACATGGAAAGTTCTAGTCAGCACAGTCTAAAAGAACATCCTGAAATGACAAAAATGTTCTGTATCTGTGATGTCCAATGTGGTGGGGAAGATTTGTATCTGCAATTACAAGGAAGTAATTTATGGTCAGTTATTTTAAACGCCTTTTTAAAATAACCTACCATATTCTGGTGTCACTAGTTTTCCATTTATTGAAACTCTTCCATTGAAACTTCCTTGACCATCCCCTACTCCTTGACCTCCATTTGTCAACAAGTGCTCTTTGTTCTCTGTTTTTAAATTCATGCACTTTAAATTGTTGATGAAAACTTGAATATTACCTGAGGGTAGTGTATTTTAATGGGAATTCAAGTCCAAAATGAATAGCATATTATAGAAATTGCAAAATCACCCTGCAGATGGAAGAGAGAGTGGGGAGAGGCAGCAGTATAATTCTGGTCATTCTGAAATCACCTCATTTTTGAGACAAACTTCCTGTATATTTTCCTATATATTTAAAGCTGATTCTAGTAATATACTGTTAGGAAATTATGTTTGCCTATAATATAAACCCTGGTTAAAAAACATTATTATTTACTTGGTAAATAAACTATTAAATGTAGCAGAGTCATTACAAGACGAAGCTATTACAGGATCATACTATGATCATGAATTACCCAATTGCTAGAATTCACTGTGTGCACATTTATTTAAGCAAATCAACACCTAAGTACATAATAACATTTCTCAAAATCTCAATTTCACACTATTGAAATGGGTAAATTGGACTGGAACCAGTGGTGTTCCTCTGGGCAGGATGGTTCTCGGGCTCTTGTCCGGTGGAGTCAGAGAATGAAACCATGGACAAAAGGTAAAAGGTGGAAATTTATTGAGAAACAAACACAGAATCCCACGTGGGGAGGGGGAAAGAGTCCCACTAAGTCTCTTTTTTCCACGGTTTATAAAGGCTGCATTTCTTTGTGCCTTGATATGCCCTCTGATTGGTCACTATCCCCTCTGATTTGATCACTATAGCAACTTCAGAGCTTAAATCTCACATGAGGTACATGAGGTTCCCTCCTTCTTTTCCCTTATTGTTTCCTTATTCCCTTTGAGCTTTCCTCTTCCCTCTCTGAATGAGGGGATTCCTTCCCTTTATTCTGTAAATGTATACATTCTGCAGCTCCCTTATTCTATGGAAATGTACCTTCTGCTGCTCCCAGCTCCCTCATTCTATGGAAATGTGCCCTTTGCAGCTCTGTAGCCCTGTGCTTTTTCCATGGACCCCTTAATTCCTAACATTTCCTAAACCTGCCTATTTCACCCCTAAACACTCCTTTCACTACTCTGCTGCCACTCTTCTTTCACAGTTATCTTCATTTACAGTGTCCAATTTTAGCTCTCATGTCTTTCCTTTATATATTTTTACAGTGATCTCTTATAGACTTGGGTCAGTGTAGCTTCCATTCATAGTATTGATTTGAAAGAGTTATTAAGAACTTTTATTATTTTGCTTAAAATATTTTTCACATAAATAATTATTTTTATCTTTAGTCATAAGCATTTTTATAAACTGTTTCTTACACTTTTCCAAGAGAGGGGATGAAAAATTCAGAAAGAAAAATATTAAATTATGGGACATCTCTCATGACCAAATGAAGGAAGATTTTGTGCAGCCAAGTTTAATGATCCATTGCAGTTTTAGTAGCAACATCAGTGATGTTCAGTATTTTAAAATGTTTTCTCTTACACAGTTTTATTCCTTCTTCTCACCGAGGTACATCCATTAACAGTAAACTGAGGAAGATGTCAAGTTGGTGCTTCTAGGGATTACCTCTTCCAATATGAGTTAGATTATCTCCCTATCAAGGAATTAGAGATAAATACTGTGCACTAACAAATGTTTAACATTCTTGAAAGTTTACTTAATTGCTCAATAGCACATAGACCCTTATTTTAAATTAACTTATATAATCAATTTTAAAGCATTATCAATTGTTAAAATTGTGTCCATTTCTATTTATTTTTACAGCTCTATAGAAGCAATAGTGACTTGCTTCTACAAAAACCTGATTCAATTTAGCTTTTTCATGGTCATGAAGGCAAACCTAATTAAACACTTCAGAATGCCAACGTTTTCTCTGTGATGTGTCAAAGAAAAATTGCACAGAACTATTAAGCTCAGACACTTGTGGACAAAATAAAAGCTCTTTGTTATTTACCAAATGAGGTTTAATTGTTATTCAACAATGACTAGCAGATATAATGCCCAAGCTTCCTTTTATTTCTCAACCAAGAGCTTTTAAAATATATGTGTGTTGACCCTTATGGAAACACAAAAAATGAGAAGTCTCTAGAGTAATTATACTTGAATGCAAATCAATTATTTTGAATCCATTAGTACAATGTTTTCCACTTATCATATAGATAGCAAAGAAGTACCATGTCGGGGCCTCTTGTAATTTTTTCTCTCCTACCAAAACATTAACTCACATTTAAAGAAACACATTCTAGAATAACTACTAACCCAAGAATGCAAAGAAAACAAACTACCTAATTAGAAAATATATTAGAATATGGCATTTCAGAGCACATTTATTATATTAAATTATTTTGTATAACTCTTTTTATCTGAAGATGAAGTTACACCTCTTATGCACTTTGATTTCTAAAACTTCCCCTTCACCTCTTTCATACAATCTATAGTGTAAAGAAAATAAATATTAAGATATAGTCAACAATGTAGGGTGCTCTAATTGTGTCTTTTTTCAATGACCATATTGAATGTATAAGTAATGAAAAAATAATAGAAAGTCAAAGATGTATAATTTTAGAGCAAGAATTGCTGATATATGCCTTATTATGTAGGCATTAAGAAAGGACTAGATATACAATACAGTAATTTATATTCTTTAAGAAAAAAGAGCAGTTAATTTTTAAGATTCACTTGACAATTAGAAGAAATGTCTGGATTGTGGTCCAAGCTCTTCCCGTATATGTGTGACCTTGGGCTGTTTCCACTTTCTAGATCATCTCTTAAATCACATTTAATTGCAAATTTAATTATTCTCCAGAGGCTCAATATAACAATTCTAACAATGCCACGTCCATATCTATTCATTCTGAGTGGGTTATTCACCATTCTCTAATCATGTCATTGACTTTCATGTGCTATTAAAGAGATATGAAATAACTAGAGGCCTGGTGACCAAATTCGTGCACCATTGGGGTCCCTCGGCCTGGCCTGTGGGATCGGGCCAAAACCGGTTCTCCAACATCCCCCGAGGGTCCTGGATTGTGAGAGGGCGTAGGCCAAGCCGAGGGACCCCACCAATGCACGATTGGGGCCGGGGAGGGACACGAGAGGTTGGCTGGCCGGGGAGGGACTGTGGGAGGGCTCCGGGGCGTGTCTGGCCCATCTTACTCAGTCCTGATTGGCTGGACCCCAGCAGCAAGCTAACCTATCAGTTGGAGCTCTGCCCTCTGGTGGTCAGTGCATGTCATAGCGACGGGTCGACCAGTCGACTGTCTGCCCCCTCGTGGTCAGTGCACGTTATAGTGAGCGGTTGAGCGGCCTTAGCATATCATAGCATATTACGCTTTCATTGGTTGAACAGCCGACCGGTCAACCGGACACTTAGCATATTAGGCTTTTGTTATATAGGATAGTTCACTAAAACAATTTGCCTCTGTTTGCATCTGGATCTGCTAGAAATCCTCTTTCCCTTTCTCTACTTTCAGAAATGCAATCCTACCTTCAAGGGTGAAAAAATAGGAACATATGACTCTTTTTGGATCACAGAAAACATGACATCAAAAGTAGAATCTCACTTTTATATGAAATTGATTTCATTAAAGGAATATTATAGTGGATTAGCCAAAGTTAAAATTTTGATCATTCAAATATTATATCATTGAAATAATCTTCTTATTACTGGAAAGAGAAGGTAGAAGATGTGCTTTTTTTGTTTTTGTTTCATTTTGTTGTGTTTTTTTGTTTGTTTTGTTTTTTTTTTGATGTTTTGTTTTTTTACCAAGGTTCTAAAACCCTCATTTTTCCTCTTTTTGCTTCTTGTTTTGCTACATAATTAAGAACAACTCACTGTTCAGGCCAAAAATTTGACCCTGCACTATCATAAATGACATATTCTGTATATTAAATTTTCTTTCATTCATTGTAAAAAATAAAAAGAAATGAAAAACAACACACATAATTATTTGCTATTGCATTATGGTCTTACTAATCTAAATATAAACTTTTATGTCAAAGTTTGTAAAACATTTATACAGAGAAGTCATAAAGAATGGCTGTTATGGGAAATAATAATGGTTAAAAACTAATTACTGTTAATTTCTTCATATATATTTTCATTTCATAAGACCTCTCTGTGTTTTCCTGCCTAATGGTCAGCTTTCATGTCCCAAACTATAAACAAAACAAAACAAGACAAGACAAATTTTTGAGGTGGACATCATAATTTACTACCTAAATTTTAAAAACAAAAGTTTAAAAGTAAACTTGAAAGTAATTAGTTGAAAGTGTTTCTGACAGTTTTTAAACTTACTGAAATCACAGCCCACTAATGCTGATTGCTTAGGAAGTCTCCTGTGGGTTCCTATTTTTTTTTTCTTATCACCATCATTATTATTAACCAAAAACAGTTATTCACACCTAATATGTTCTTGGTACTCCTTAGAGAATACTTAGATAAATACTGTGAGACATGTTTTCTAATGAAGAATGCTCACAATTAAAATTCAATATAGGAAGCAATACAGTGATATAGATTATGTAATCCAAGCAACAAATGATATGTTTAGCATTTAGTATTTGGCATTTAGTATAGTTATTTGTATATGTGCTTTATATTTGTTCCCATTTAGATATTCCCTTGACTGTAAGGATTGCATCATTTATTGTCATGTGATCTTGAGAATGTTTTCACTCTGTTTATTTTTTTGCAACTGCAAAATCCAAATAATAAGACAGTTACCTCATTGGGTAAAAGTAACAATTAAGTGACTACTCAGAACACAGACCAGAACTTAGAAGGAGCTAGTAGGAGTAATGGAAGTATCATTGTATCTCTAAATCCAAAATCATGTATCAGGCCTTGTACCTTACAGGTATTTCATAAATTTTGTCGAATAAATAACTACAGACAGTTTAAAAGTAGAGAAGTATTAAAATGGTGTCAAGTGAGCTAAATTAGACTTATCTGGGTCTGAGCTCAAGTTCTATAAACTGAAGCTCAGTAACCCATAAAGAAGTTTTGTTTGTTGTTTATAGGATCTTAGCTGCCTTTTTCTTATCTTCAAAATGAGGAATATCATAAAACCTACCACACAGGTTTGGTGAAAATTTAAATAATTTTATTAATTGCAAAAGGTTTGCATAATTTCTAATACAAAATATGGTACTCAATAAATGGCAATAAATATTATAATGATTTTTATTAGATTTCACAAGAATTTGATCATGTATAGTGAGGAAGAACCAACATGGTTCTGTTTATTTTTGTTATTGTTCTTTATTTTTCTTATGATTTGTGTTTTTTGCTTTATGTTTTTTAAAAAATGTAGCCTATGAATGGTGCTTCATTTTTGTTGCCAGGAGAGACTCAGTGACACCTGAGCAAAACTGGGACGCATTAGAGATCCCTGAAGCAGTCTCTCCTGATGGGCCCTCTCCTGGTGGTCCCCTTCCTTCTGCTTTAACGGCCCAGGTGCCCAGGTACCAGTAGGCTCTTGTTTCTTTCTTTCTCTCCCAACCCATCTACAACAGTTTCTTCTTTCTATTCTTCAGCCAGGTGCATCTCAGGTAAATATGTAGTTGACACTGCCTCTCATTTGCAAATATAGAAAAACAGAGAGCATTTTTTTTTCATTCTCAGGAACCTGAGCATATTTTGGTGGTGTTCTTGGGTACAGGTTGGGGATGGACTGAACATGCCATTTTACATAAAATATTACATGTATATTTTAAAATCAATCCCCAAATGCATGGGTCTGTTGGTGAGAATTTTAGGCTTGATGAGAGAAAAAATGGATAATGTTTGAGGTTAGGATTAAAAGTTCAGTTCTGTGAAATATAAACCAGGTTTGATTAGAAGTAAGCATCTAATTCATCTATCTATAAGACAGTTCTATTACATAAAACATCTTTTAATTATTGTATGTGATCCCATGCTCTGTGACAATATCATCTCTACCAAGAATTCAGTTGTCTCCATGTAGCCAAGTATAATACATTAGATAAATTAATTAAATTGCTTTTCTCTGTGCAGAATGTCAGACCAGTGTTATTAATGAAACAAAATGTCAGGCCTAAGTGATAATATTAATGTAAAAGCAACAATCAAATGCATTGATCTCTTCAATTTTCTACAAATGGAGAATCACAAAACCCTACTCATTCATTACTCTGTGTCAGTTTCCTTCATTATGAAATTTATCATTAAGTTCACGTTAAAGAAAAGCTACAGTTCATCTTAGGTGATGCATGATCCTACCCATTTCTGTTAGGTTACAAACTCTACTCCCTCCCCTCCCCATATAATGTAAGACCATCAGACATTGTCTCTTGTTAAAGGCATTTTCCCCTTTTCTGATGACTTCCATAATAGAAAAATTTTTGTTACCCTGCTATGATGAAAAATTAATAAAAGTTCCCAAATAAGCTTTGCTATCTGAATATGAGGATGCTATAAAATGTGATTATGCTCCCAATACTTACACAATGCATGATTTCTTGATGCAATATGTCCCAGAGAATGTGTGCTTAGGAAATGTTTACTTGAGAAAACATTTGCTAAATTAGCATCATGTATTACTGAGAGCACTGAATGGCATTTCCATTTAATTAACAAGAAGATATTTTTTAATTTAATGACCTGTAGCATCATAAAATCTTGACAAATATATCTCTAAACTTAAAGTATATTTACATGTTATAATAGTATTTTTAAAAAGCTATATAAATTATTGGTGCAGTTAAGAGTTATTCATAATATTAAAACATGCCCTAGCCAGTTTGGTTCAGTAGATAGGGTGCTGGCCCTCAGACTGAAAGGTCCCAGGTTTGGTTCCGGTCAAGGGCATGAACCTAGGTTGCAGACTCAATGCCAGCCCTGGCCGGGTGCATGCAGGATCAACCAATTGGTGTGTCTCTCTCACATGGATGTTTTCTCTCTGTGTGTCTCCCCACCTCCCTTTCACTCTCTCTAGAAAATCAATGGAAAATATCCTCGGGTGAGGATTAACAACAAACAACAACAACAAAGCTAAAAGAAAAATACTAAAGCATTTAGAATTCAAAATATAAATTAAAGTTTGTTTTAGGTCACCCTCTGCCACCAAGAAGGTTATACCTAACTATGCCAGATAGAGAACAAATAGTATTGAATTTCTGAGAATTCCAGAGAAAATTCATCCCAAGATTTAGCAATTCATGCTATCAAGAAATTTATCAGTATATCTCACTTAAACCCCTGAAATAGTATATATACTTTATACATACATGTTATTTCTACTTTTTAATGCCCACTGCAGAATTACAGTGCAGCAGTTTTTGTTGTTTCACTAGAGGCCCTGTGAATGAAATTCGTGCACGGTTGGGGCCCCTAGGGCTGGCCAGCAATCAGGGCCTATCAGGTGCCCCACCTCCCCCCTCCTCCTTCCCTTGCTGCCACTCACCCTCTGGTGATCAGGACCTGCCAGCCGGAGGGAGGGACAAGGGGAGGGACCCAGGTGGTTGGCCACTGGCCCCGAGGAGGGAGCCAGCCCTTGGCACCCCTGGGAAAGGGGCTGCGTCCACCGCCACCCACCCCTGGCTCCCCGTCCCAGCCCAGGGTGTGGTTAGTGCACGTCATAGCAACCAGTTGTTCTAGTCATTCCATTGTAAAGGTCACTTAGGCTTTTATATATATAGATTGTTTCATTGCAATATACCTCATATAATTGAAGACATCTTTGAAATCAATCTACAGATTTATTTTCCCAAATTGTTTTCCATTTATGCCTTATCATTAGACTATCCCAGAGCTCTGATTATACATACCAATTCTGAGGTCTCACACTATAGCAAATGAATCTCAATTGTCATAAGAGGGGCTTAGGAGTCTAAATTTTTTAAAAAGACCCCAAATCTATCTAATGATTTCACATCTTTGCCAACTTTTGCTAAGAAATCCTTTCAGTTAATGAAGTAATCCTATATAATAAAGAGGTAATATGCAAATTGACCACCATGCCCTCACACAAGATGGCTGCCCCCATGTGGTCAAAAGATGGCCACCACAAGATGGCTGGCAGGGGAGGGCAGTTGTGGGCAACCAGGCCAGCAGGGGAGGGCAGTTGGGTGAGACCAGGCTGGCAGGGGAGGGCGGTTAGGGGCTACCAGGCTGGCAGAGGAGGGCAGTTGAGGGTGACCAGGCCTGAAGGGGAGGGTAGTTGGGGGCACCCGGGCCAGCAGGGGAGGGCAGTTGGGGGCAATCAGGCTGGCAGGGGAGCAGTTAGGTGTCGATCAGGCTAGCAGGAGAGTGGTTAGGGAGTGATCAGGCTGGCAGGCAGGCGGGTGTTTAGGAGCCAGGAGTCCCGGATTGTGAGAGGGATGTCTGACTGCCACAGGGATCGGGCCTAAACCAGCAGTCAGACATCCCCTGAGGGGTCCCAGATTGAAGAGGGTGCAGGCTGGACTGAGGGACACCCCCCCCCCAGTGCACGAATTTCATGCACCAGGCCTCTAGTTTTTAATAATAGTATAGAAAAATCTGTTTTCTCAAAATATTGAATGGAATAACATTGTAAAAGAATAAATTTCAGGATAAAGTCATGCCTAATGCCTAAAGGTAAATAATCACCAAGAGTCGGTTTTATCATGAAATACTCTCAAGAAACCTATGAAGCTATATTTAAGGATTGAGACACTTCCATTTTTTATACATTTGGTTAATATGTATTATTTTACACTGCAGATTTGATACAAAAAATTCATATTTTTTTAAATGACAAAGAGAAGGAATAAGGCTCACCTATAATTAAACTCTCAGAGATAATAATTGTTGGTATTTTGGTGTCTAGTTTCTACTGTCAATGCATGTGCACTTTTTTGATATTTACATGTAATTTTATAAATTGCTTTTTCACATAATGAACTATGCTGAAATTTTTCTTCATATTTTCCTATCATTAAACCCTAGAGTGCTGGGGAGTGCGATCGCGTTCCCCCTGTCTTTCGCCAAAAGTGCCGGGAGTGCTATCGCACTCCTCCTGCAGTGTCACTATTAGATGCTAGTAGTTCACTCTTTATTGACAGATGGCACCTAAGTGCAGATTACTTATGATGCCGTATGTTTGTAGTTCTAAAATTGACCACTGGCATTTATCTGCCTAATTTTTTACAGGTACTACAATTTTATGAAGTTTACTCAGATTTTGTAGCCCTAAAGCTTCAAAATGGCGTCCAGTTCTAAGTCTGCTTTTATTAGTGATGATGATATTGCTAAATATGTCAATTCTTGCTGATCGAAGATGATGATTTTGTGGAAGATATTGGAGAAGGGTGTCCCTCTATTTTAACATTATATGTTTTGTTCAAAATTTTTTTCTACTAGTATTTCATAATACAATCAGCAAACAATATATGTCAAAGATGAAAACAAATGTAGTAAAGGTTTCCTTAAGTTTTTGAATATGTAACTTCATTTACTTGTGATTCATAATGTTTTTCCTAAACTGCTGTAAAATCAGCAAAAATGCCTTGGCAATTTTAGCATAGTTCCTAAGATATTGATTGGCACTCAAAGGGTTAAATATTCCTTCAACTGTTGATAAAAAAGCTGTGATACATTTATACCATGGAATACTATGCAGCTGTAAAAAGGAAGAATCTCTTACTCTTTGAGACAGCATGGAGGGACCTGGAGAGTATCATGCTAAGTAAAATAAGTCAGTCAGAGAAAGACGAGTATCACATGATCTCACTCATATGTGGAATCTCAGTAACAAAATAAACTGTTGAAGGGAGTGGATTCAGAGACATGGAAGCATGGAAGAGAGTGCAAAATTTCAGAGGGAAGGTGGGGGAGGGTGGGTGCTTGGGAGGTAATCAACCAAAGACCTTGTATACATATATGCATAACCCATGGACACAGACAATATATTGCTGAAGGCCTGGGACTGGGGTGAAGGGGAAGGCTAGAGGGGGTCATCAGGGGGGGAAAAAAGGGACATATGTAACACTTTCAATATTTTCCTATATATATATTCCTTCAAATGCCCAGCCAGTGTAGCTCCATGGTTGAACACCTACCTATAAACCAGAAGGTAAGGGTTAGATTCCCAGTCTGGGTACATGCCCAGATTACAGACTCAATCCCCAGTAGTGGGGTGTGCAGGAGGCAGCCAATAAATGGTTCTCTCTCAACATCGCTCTCTCCCTCTCCCTTCCTCTCTCTGAAATTAATGAAAAGCCTTTTAAAAAATCCTTCAATTTAAAATTTATTAGCTGCATGCTTTTGCTTATTTAGATGGTGAAAATTCATTTAACAAATATTAAATCATTCCATATTTTTATTGTTTCTGTTGTTTATTCTTATAAATAGCTAGAGGCCCGGTGCACGAATTCATGCACCAGTGGAGTCCCTTGGCCTGGCCTGCGGGATTGGGCTGAAACCAGCTCTCTGACATCCGCCGATGGGCCCAGGATTGGGAGAGGGCGCAGGCCAGGGCCGAGGGACCCCACCAGTGCACGATCAGGGCCAGGGAGGGACACAGGAGGTTGGCCAGCTGGGGAGGGACCATAGGAGGGTTTCAGGGTGTGTCGGGCCCATCTAATTTATTCTCAACAGGTTCAAAGTACTCATTTTCCTATGTACCATTGCCAATACTTGGTTAAGATTTGTCTGACAATTTTTTCTCCTCTATATTTTAGAAGTTGGAATTTCTGGAAAATACTGGAATGTGTAAATAAATATGAAACATTTATCATTTTTTTGTGCTTCAGATAAGACTCAAAGACAAGGGATTATATTTCTTTAAAATTTAGAAATCATTCTACCATTAAATTGTGAGAAAGTGATACATAAATGAGCATAATATATTAAATATTATATTCTGATTTATACTTGGTAAATGAACTTTAGTCATTTATATACTCTTGGAAATTAATTCACTTTTTCAGGTTCAAGATTTATTAGTATAAATGTCAACAAACTTTTATTCAATGTTTTAATCCAAGTATGTCAGATTTCTCACCTTTTTAATCTAATTATATCACTTTTTATATTTCTTTTAATGTGAAATTCCTTCATTTCCTTTTTATTGACTTATACTTTGCAGAGTTTTTCCATTATATCAACCTTAAAAAAATAGTGCTCGCATTTACATATCAATTTTTCCTGAGTTGTTATTGTCTTTATGCTAAAAATAATGGATTTTGCTTTCTGCATTTTTACTTTTCCTTAAATATAGCAAGATCAATTCTCAGACAGTATTTGTTTAACTGCCAGACTCCTTTCTGTACCTTACTTAGGTTATAATCATATATCACACATGTAAATAGTCTTTGGCTGTTGCAGTATTCAGTGTAATAGGCATGTGCAAATAGGCATTCATAGGTTGCAGTTGTCTTAGCAAAGTGGTCTCCTCTTTTCCCAGCATCTGGTTCTGATTGAATAGATCTAACTCATTATTAGAAAAATATCACTTTTCATCATGTACTCAACACAGGTTCTTTCTATCTCAGCTCCACGTCATGTCTTCCTACATATGGGTTCTATTTTTTTAGAACCTCAATCTCCTTTCTCTTTTCTTACCATCTGTTTTCTATTCTCTTCATAAACTTGGAAATATGGTTTGGGATGACATGAGCTATAGGAAGAAGGGGTGCCTAAGTGGCTGCCTCAAAAAGCAACCCCTACATGTACTGATACTTACGTCTTAACCTGAGAGATTCATTTTTAAGAAGAACCACAAGAGAATAAAAATCCTCATGACTTAAGTTATCTATTGAATATAAGGAGTTAAGTTCTCTCCTCTGAATCCAGATTGTTAGCAGCTCTGTACTGGTGTTGGTACAATTGAGAAAATAGTCACTCCTACCACTTGTTGTGTTCCACGGTTCAGGTAAGAAACCTTAAGAGCCTAGAGACCTTGTGCAGTTAGGGGAACTGTGGTTTTAGATAAGCAGCCCGGTTCTCCTGTTCTAGAAAGTCTGATCATAAATCAGGTTTGGGGAGAAATACAAAGTGTCAGCTCACCTCTTTTTAAACTAATTTTCATAAAGTGAAGTCTGCTTATGCCATGAAGTGTGGCATAGGTGTGGGAACTACGCCAATGAGATCACAGAGGTCTTGTTATTCGTACACCGGGATGTTCAAGGACGTTCTGGCATGAGCCTAAACAGGATGTCTAAGGGCTCTGAGTCTGAGAATCATAATCAGACTAAGATACTGAGCAGGTGAAAGGACACGTGGTACACTCTGCCCTTCTGTAACCCAAATGATTGGTGTCATTGTTGGCAACTAGCCTTCTTTGTCTCTGGTGTAATACTATATAGGTTACTGGCCAGAGAGAGGCTAGAGAGAGCAACTGGGTAGAGCAGAAGAGAGCTCAGAGAAGCAGAGGCAGTGGGCACAGAGAATGTAGCTTCTATGTGAGCAGGAGAGGCCACAGAGCTGAGACAGAGCTGAGAGCAGCTACTGCCATGATGTAAGACTAAGAGCTCATAAGGAGTTCAGATGTAGCTACCATGTTGGGAGAATGAAGCTCAGAGGCAGTTACTTTGTGAGGCTATAGAGACAAGCCAGTGTGCTGGGCAGGAGAGACAGTAGAAGCTGCTGAGTCAGAAAGCTTAGGTACCACTACAGTGTGAGGGTGGTGAGTTTAAAGGCAGCGTGTGGCTGCTCAGATAATAGCTATGAATACAGAGACTAATGCTGCTTTGCGAGAAAGATGTATCTGTTCACTAGCTGCTGTCCGACTGCCTGCCTATATGGAATTGCTGTGAAGAATTGTCTTGTCTGATGACTATGTGACCACTGGCTTCTGCAATAAAGACTCATTTTTATACACCCACAACTTCTCCTGGCTTCTCTGTCTGCTCTGCCACTGAGAATTGACGTGTGTCTCTGACACTTGGCACTGTTGGCAGGATGGGAAACTGAGTTCAGAGGATCCGTGCAGATGTGCAGGTTGGACTAAGTTCCCAACAGTTAGTACAGTGGGCAGGGTTTGAGGAAGAACCAGTCCTGGCATAGTCAGGAAGAATTTAGAAGAACATATGAACTCAGAACAACTCAGAGCAGCAGTGCTCAACAGTGCTCCTGCTGTCTCTGACAATAGGTTTCCTCAATGGAACTACTTTTTTTTTTAAATGGTCAGTGTCTATTCTTTCCAGATTCCTGGTTTTTAGATTAATCATTATTTTATTTTTCCCATGGACTATGATTTCCATTTTTGTAGCTTCTTATATATTATACAGAGACATGGGTGGGGAGAGGGGGAAACCACTATATCCTAAATTACTATACAGGTGACATTTTTAATTTAATATTTTACAAATATTTAAAAGGATGGGAATCGAGTGCTCTTCTAATTTATACCATTAATTCATGTTGCCCCCAAATAAGTAAGAGTTTATTACTTGAGCTATTTGATTCATTATTTTACTGTTTTAATTAGATTGACAAATAAGCAAAATTAGTATCCAGTCTGTTGGTAACTTAAGCCTTATCATAATCACTGAATATTTTTCTTAAGAACTTAATAAGTCATCTAATTTTTAACAGTTTTTAATAAATGCAGCTTTGACCTCTCCATCTTCTCCTGACATGTTTCTAAAAGAAATAACTTTCCATCTTATAACTGAATTCTTTTTTCCCCCTTACATGAAGTTTTCTTCTATTTGTTTCTGACCACTTCACCTCTCTGAAGTCATTTTTAATCTATGTTCAGACATCTTGAAGACACTATTTTTATATTCTGATGCCAATATCCTGACTCTTGATTGAAGGTCTAAATCATAACAAGACAGAAAACATTGTGTACTGTAATTTTCTTGGCTCAGAATCACACCTTTTACATAACAGCTCTAGTATTGCTCCAAATATGTTAATGTGTCTTAAATGAACCTAATCAATTCAATATTTTGCTATCTTTTGTAATTCATCAAAATGGCAGAAATTTAAGATGCATTTAAAAGTCACACAGGCAATTCTGGACCAAAACAGGATCTCACAAAAAGTGTGATACACAATTCAAAGTTTATTCCTTTGTTACAAGTACCTGATTACTAGAAATAGAGAGCCTTAGTCATTAGGTCATATTGAATAGTCAACAATATTTCATTCATCTTATGCAAATTTACCAAATAACAATGTTATGATTTATACATTTGATTGGAAAATTATCATTTTAATGTTTTTCAAGGCAATCTTATCAAAAGTTATAGGATAAGCCACCAGCTGCATGCAACATTCCATTTACTGGTACATAGAGTAAGGCAAAAGTAGGTTTACAATTGTCCATTTGGACAGTAATGCAATAATAAGTAATAATACAAGAATAAACTCTCGCCTGGCCAACATGGCTCAGAGGTTGAGTGCTGACCCATGAAACAGGAGGTCACAGTTTAATTCCAGGTCAGGGCACGCGCCTGGATTGCAAGTTTGATCCCCGGTGGAGGTCATGCAGAAGGCAGCTGATCAATAATTCTTTCTCATCATTGATGTTCCTATCCCTCTCTCCCTCTCCCTTTCTCTGAAATCAATAAAAAAAATTTTAAAAAGAATGAACTGTTTTGAGTACTCACAACTGTAAACCTACTTTTGCCCCTCCCTGTATATTAGTTGTATGTCAGTGTGTTTTGTAATTCTCCTTCCATGGGAAATAATTGAACTAAGGCAGCACCTACTATGTAATAGCCATTTGACATGATACTGGCTGCTGGGGATACAAAGATAGAGAAAATATAGTTCTTGTCTTCAAAGAGTTCGAAGAGAAATGCTATCAGGTATAAAGGAAGAGTCAATACATCTCCTGGGGAATTAGCCTTCCTGAATTTCTCACATAAAGGGAGCACATCCTGCTCCATGTGACCCTTAACCCTGGAATAAGAAGAGCCTATAGGGAATGTCTTAATTCTTGCCAAGGAAGTAGACTCACATTACGATTTTAAACAGAGTATGGTGTTAATTTGCTCAGTCAAATAAATTTTCTCTCTCATGGATGCAAGATGCAAAGACTAAGAAGCAATGATGACTATAAGAGGCCATGAGGAAGCAGGAGCTGGATGGTGGGACTGCCCACATGGCTGACAGTTGCAAGATTATAAACAGGGATGGAAAAGGAAAGACATCAATGATCTCCTGACTCTAAATGTGTTGAATCTGTATGAGTTTCCTATTACTTCTTTAACAAATTGCCACACACTTAATGGCTTACTGAAACATGTCTCATCTTACAGTTCTGATGGTCAGAAATTCAAAATGCTGTCTCTCTGGGCTAAAATCAAGGTTTCTACACAGCTATGTTCCTCTCAGAGGCTCTAGAGGAGATTTCATTTGATTGCCTTTTCCAGATTCTTAAGATCACCCACATTCGTTGGCTCAAGGCCTCTTCCACCATCCTCCAAGCCAGCACCGTTGGGTCAAGTCCAACTTATGCCGCCATCTCTCTAGTGACATAAAATATTGTCAAATAACACAAGAGTGTAACTGATACTTACGTATCAAGAAGTGACGACAATACAATACAATAAGAACTGCAAAAGGTGTATTTATAAGGTACAGTACAGTAAATATCCTATATTAATTTATTTATATATACATTAACTCATTTATTTGACTTTTTGTGTGTCATGCACTATTCCAAACACTTTAAACAATTTCTTGACTCTTAATGATGAATAAGGAGATGGCAAAATTATTGTTAATATATTTTTCTTGCTTCTTTGCTTGCTTTTGCCCTCTACACCCCTTTTCTCCACCCCCCACCCCCCCAAAAAAGATTACTTTGAGCTAGGTAATATGATAGAGACTAGGGACAAAGCAATATATAATGATTTCCTTGGTTCTTTATATTCTCAGAGAGTTTATCATCTATACAAGAAGCCAGACAATGTGGTAAGTCCTCATAAAAACCTGGGAGGAAATGATTAAGAGTAGACCAAATTCATATGGAAGCCCATAACTATAGAACATAACCAGATTAAGGTTAAAGGCCTTTTAGGAATGCCAAGTGAAAGATTAAGAATAAATAAATTATCCAAACAAGTAAATGAAGGAAATAGCATGCTGGCCCAGGAACCAGAATTCCAATTCCACCAAGTGTCTCTTTCTAGAGCTGGTGTACATCACCCATGTTTATGAAGTTAGAGCATCCAACAAGCAGCCATTGATTCTGAAGCAACAATATTCTAGCAAGTGCTTTTCTCCCTTCATATAAAAAAATTAAAGCAAATACTTCACATGCTAATCAATAAGATATTTCCTTTGCCATTGTTATTGAAGAGACATGACCAGAGTTATTATTACACACACACACACACACACACACACACACAGAGAGAACAGCATCACCTTCTGCATTATTAGTATCACCTCTGAGTTTCTATAGTGACTATTAGTTTATTTTCATATGCTTCCTTCAGTTCATTAACTGAGGAAAATTTCTCATTTTTATGGTTGTTATCCATGTTTAGAATAACATTATAAAAACTATTTTAAAATTATTTGCTTCTGCCAATATATTTTTGAGGAAGATATTCTTTTTTCCAAGTTATTTTAATTAAAATGTATTCCCATCTACCAATTTATTTTGAAAACATCGAACACAGAATTACACACAGAAAGTTCAGATGTTGTTTTACCAGATCATTTTGCTAAAACATATAAAAAGTTTTGCCAGGCCAAATTTGTAATAATGAATTTGAAATCATATACTTTTATTATGTTAGATAATTTTAATGTGGAATCAAACTTAAAAATTAGAAAACTTTAATAAAAACAATGCTCTAGAAACAAAAATATTGTTTCATAAATTATAGTTTTCAGAAGATAGGTTATGAATGATTGACTATATGAATAATTTTTGTAATAGTCATTCAAGTAGTTACAATATGACTTTTGAAACAGAATACTAATATTTATAGAAACTAAAGATTAAGCATAAGTTATGTTGTACAAAAATATTATACCAATGGCCTTTTTGATCTTTTAGTCTCATTATATACTGCATATAAATCAGAAAGCAATAAATGAAGTCTGATGTGATTGTGGATCAAAAATAAGGCAAACGCATACTTGGAATTGCAATTTATACATTTCTAAAACCAGGTTTCATAGATAAATCTGACTTCAGCAAACTGAAATTTCCAAAGTAGTTACCAAAAGCCAGAGAATTCATGGGTGAGGTTTGCTAATAATTCTAAGTCTACACTATTTTCTGAAATACATAAGAATGGAAGAATTAGAATGTAACTAGTACTGAAGGTGTACTATTAGATGTTCTTGGAATCAAAATCAATAATTGATTAAGCAAAATCAACAATTGCTTAAAATGTTATAGGTTTTTGACATATATACTATACGTTTAATATATAACCTCCTGTATGTGGGTGTTTGTAATTATGTAGGAAGAGAGAGGATTGAGAGACAGAGAAATGGAGAAACCGGGGACAGATATTAACCCTTTGAGTGCCAACCAATATCCTAGGAACTATGCTAAAATTGCCAAGGCATTTTTGCTGATTTTACAGCAGTTTAGGAAACACATTATGGATCACAAGTAAATGAAGTTACATATTCAATAATTTAAGGAAACCTTTACTACATTTGTTTTCATCTTTGACATATATTGTTTGCTGATTGTAGTATAAAATACTAGTAGAAAAAAAATTTGAACAAAACATATAATGTTAGAATAGAGGGACACTCTTCTCCAATGTCTTCCACAAAATCGTCATCTTCACAGCAAGAATTGACATATTTAGCAATATCATCATCACTAATAAAAGCAGACTTAGAACTGGACGCCATTTTGAAGCTTTAGGGCTACAAAATCTGAGTAAACTTCATAAAATCGTAGTACCTGTAAAAAAATTAGGCAGATAAATGCCAGTGGTCAATTTTAGAACTACAAACATTCAGCATCATAAGTAATCTGCACTTAGGTGCCATCTGTCAATAAAGAGTGAACTACTAGCATCTAATAGTGACACTGCAGGAGGAGTGCGATAGCACTCCAGGTGCTTTTGGCGAAAGACAGGAGGAGCGTGATCGCATTCCCTGGCACTCTAGGGGTTAAGAAGAAAAATAACAAAAGCTAAGTCAACTGTTAGTAATCCAAACACTAATTATTTTCAGCAATTGTGAACATTCTCTCTTCTGATTGCATTTGATTGCCCTGACATTTTCTCTGAAATGTCTACCCCTTGATTTATATAATGTATATTCAAATTCTTAATTGGGAGTTAATCCGAGAATTTAGTGGTTCCCTGTTTGTTTTTTTCCTGAAACTTGTGGGTGTTTTCGTTGTTACTGTAATTGGGAGTGGGGCTCTTCCTTGATGGATGGAAATAAGGACTGCTGTGCATAACAAAGTATTTATCAATGTCTCACGTGTATTTCAAATGGCCTCTCAACCATTCACTCACACAAGCAGCTTGTCTGAGCTAGCTGAGCCTAGACTCTAGCTCTGTTCCACAGATAAATACCAAGTACTTCTCACAGCGTTTTAATGCACAAAGGATTTTCCAGAATTACAGTGCTCAGTTTACTGTCTGGGAAACTGCCTGAGCAGTGGCAATGCTCTCACTGTTTGTGTCTGGAGCACAAACACCCTGGCGTCCACTCATTGGCAGTTATTTCCATACTGTGATTCTGCCTTGGAGTAGGACTTGCCATATTTTGATTTTCTAGTCTAGGCACATGTGAGAATTTACTTGATGAAAGATACTATTTTATTAGAAGGTGTTACTTTTTTTTTTACACTTCACATTTAACTTTTTCTTTAAATATATTTTATTGATTTTTTACAGAGAGAAAGGGAGAAGGATAGAGAGTTAGAAACATCAATGAGAGAGAAACATCGATCAGCTGCCTCCTGCACACCCCCTACTGGGGATGTGCCCACAAACAAGGTACCTGCCTTTGACCAGAATGGAACCTGGGACCCTTCAGTCCGCAGGCCAAAGCTCTATCCACTGAGCCAAACCTGTTAGGGCCACAGTTAACTTTTGATGGGCATTTATTTTATTAATATGAATGTGTAGCTTTGTTGTTCGTTTCCTACGGATTTCATTTCAGTATGGGGATTTTTTTTTAAAATGTTATAAAAGAGACATTAGGTCCCTTGGGTCAAAGACATGACTATAATTACATAAATAGAAAAAAAGCCTTTGTTTACTTACAAAAAATAATGGGCTCCATAATATTAAAGGTATAATATAGTCAAATTATTCCATTGGTTTTGTTATCGGTGGGCTGCTGTCAGTGTCTCCACCTGTTGCTGGTGGAAGTGGGCTTCTTGGGATGCCGTGGAAACAAGAATTTCCTGAGAACCTTTGCAGGAGGATGAGGCATTGTGGAAAGCTTTGTTTCTGTGCAATTAAAACCCTGAGCTTCCAAGGTCCTGTCTCCTTCTTTCCCGCCAAGGAAAATATCCAATTCGCCTTTAGCAGGGCTAAGGTCAAAGCCAGTGCCCCGAGTTTCTGCTCCATATTTGCACAGTCCAGTCCTGCAACTGGCTAGGTTAGCTTGTGTTTCCAGCTGTAGTCCCTACTTTTTCCATTTGGCCATGTGCCATGTAGATTCTAGGTCCACATGGCTGGGGAGGGAGCACAGGCTAATACAAGGAAGCAGGAGCAAAGCAAGGGGAACAAGAGAGAGATACCTTTTTGTCTAGGGATTATGTATTCTCTGTTATGCCCAGATTCCATGATCCCCAAAGACCAGACTGGGAGCCAGTTCGATGCAAAAGCAGAAGGTCCTTTTATTATTGGGGGCGCCAACCCGACTCTGCTCCGGCCGGCCCAGCGACAAGAACAGAGTGCCCTCGCGTGGGAATAGGGGGGTGGCACGAGGGGATTATGGGCCCTGCCGATTGGCCAGGCGTAAGCCGGGGGTCTTGTTACACAGGATGTGGTCATATCTATGGCGCGCACTTCCCTTGATTGTCATTGGTTAGTTTAAAATCCCGGGCGTGGCCAGCAGAGGCCTGGGCTTCCGGGAAGAAGGCCGCACGTGGCCCCAACATGGAGGATACAGGCAAGATGGAGGGGAGGGCATAACCCTCGCCCTTTCATTCTCAAATTTTTGTGGGCTTGCATTGGGGTATACCCTCCTAGCCACTGATCTTTGTTCCCAGGTTAGACTGACTAGAAAGCACCTTCTCTACATTACCCCGAACTACTTCACTGCAGATACATTCTTCTTCCCCTTTGTTGGGCCCCTTCCCCCAGTAATATGCAGGTAATGGGCTGATGGTTTCCTGGGGAGTGTGAAGTAGCAGCTTCCTGGTGAAGCTGCCCAGATTACCTTGCTTATAATGTCTGGCCTTCCCTTTGCTTTCTTGGCCGGCTAGTTATGACTGTAAGAGTCAAAAGAAAGGATTTCAACATTACATTTAATAAACATGCTTCCATAAAACTCTTTAATGGCATTTTGTAATTAGTTACTCTGCTTTATTTGATTTTTAAAATATATTTCTATTGATTTCAGAGAGGAAGAGAAAGGGAGAAAGAAATAGAAACATTAATGATGAGGGAGAATCATTGATCGGCTGCCTCCTACAATGCCCTCTACTAGGGATCAAGCCCACAAACCTGGCAGGTGTTCTGACAGGGAAATCGAACCGTGACCTCCTGGTTGATAGATTGGCACTCAACCACTGAGCCACACCAGCCTAGTTACTCTGCTTTAAAGAAAAATAAATTAAAAATATCTCTTAGAGCCTTGGTCAGGTAGCTCAGTTGGTTATAGCTTTGTCCTGATGCACCAAATTTGTGGGTTTGGTCTCCAGTCATGGTACATATAAGAAGCAATCAACGAATGCATAAATAAGTAAAACAACAAGTCTCTCACTATCTAAAATCAATCAAGAAATAAAAATTTATAAAGAAAAAACATCTCTCAGAAATAAGATTTTTGAAAAATATCATTGGCAGTAGTAGCTCAGATTTTTTTTTTTAACTTCAAAAAGTAAAATACAATGTTTTGTAAATTTCATATGATTTTGTGTTAATGCTTATTCTGATTTATTTTTGGAGGATAGAGTTGTGGAAAGATACAATAAAAAGATTATAAGTTTGTTTCGCTCCTGCATAAAACGTTTGCACATGAATTTGTTGTAACACTATGGCTCCCAGTATGATGACATGGAAAAAAAAGCAGATATTTTCTTTGAAAATTTCACATTGTTAAAAGTTGATTATTTATTCTTTTTAAAAAATAATCCATATTAAAATACCTCTTCCATAGAATCCTCCCAAAATTTGTTAAAATTTCTCATTTTCTATGCACTGCACAATGATAGTTTCCTACTTTTTCCTGTCCCAGCATCAGTCACTGGGAATACAGGAATAGAAAAACAAAAACAAAAAAAACCTCTGCAATATTCTAATGGAGTGACACAGACAAATTCTAAGCATGATATATACATACATACATACATACATAAATAGTAGTATATAGAATGTAAAAACATGTTAAGTGCTATAAAAATATAGATCAGGGAGAAAAAGGGAAAAATAAAGAATTAAAGAGAATGGGTGAAGTGTACTACTAATTGGGGTGGTCATGGTAGTGTCTCCTGCAAACGATATTGAAGCAGAGACTGGAAGAAGGCAGAACATGAAGCGAGGAGATATCTGGGAGGAGGGTATCTCAGGCTGAGAGAACAGGGTTAAGAAAGTGTGGGGTCTGGAGTATGTCTGGTGTATTCTAGGGGCCAGCATGTGGTTGGATTGAGGAAGGTGGAGAGTAATGTATTTGGTCAAGGGGTGTAGGGCCACATATAGAATCAGGTAGGCCCTTGTAATGGCAGGTTTTACTCTGAGAGAATGGGGAGAACTGAAGGGTTTTCAGCAGTGCAGTGCTGTCATCTGACATGTTTTGACAGAATCCTGTGGCTGCTTTCTTTAGAATCGACGAAATAGGCAAGAGTGATCCTAGATAGATCTATTAGGAAGCTGTTGCATAATTCAGCAAGAGATAATGGTGACTGGAGCAAAGAGTAGATTGTGAGAAATGGTGATAGTTACACGTTTTATACCTATTTCTGTTGCTATTATTTTTCTTTACCAGTTTCCCCTGTCATACCATACCAACAGAATCCTGAAAGATTGGGTTCATTCATCTTTTGAGTTATATTGTATACCACAGTGTCTGCCTCAATCAATGGGTAAGCCCAATCAATAGTTATTAAAGTGAAGTGATTATTTCTAAATAAACACTGATATAAAATTGTGCACAATAATTGAAATGCCGTGTTTAGTTGTGAAACATTTTTGTTCTACTTTTATGCACTCTAAATACAAAGCTATGCATAAAAGGAACTTTTTCAATCTGTGAAGGCCAGAAATAAAATTCAAACATTGAAGTTCACACTTTGTCAGAAATTTCCTATAACACTGCTAGAATAATAAGATCAGTAATGCACAGTAGTCACTCTAGGTCTCACAACAAGTTCATTGAAGTCCTAGAAGCAGAATGCCTCATTGCTTTGCAATACACCTTTCCCAACCCACTTCCTTACCCACTTACAAAACAGATTGCAATGCAAAATAGTTTACCTTCCCAGCAAGAGCTATTTTACATTACATTTTTAAAGTATTTCTCATAGGTGAAAACTTGCATAGAATTAACATCACAATGATTCATATTAAACTATGCACATATTTAGAACACAGAATACTAGTAAGCATATTAAATTCCTACTTGAATTATTTTATTTGATTGAAAAATATAACCAGTAGAATTGAAACTCAGAAAATTACAAAGTATACCATCAGGTGAGTATAAAATCATAACAAACCCCACTAACATACCCATACACACAAATATCCACACATACCAAAGAGCGCACAACAAACCCAAGGACTTTGGAAAACAAGCAAGCAACGAAACTCATGTTTCTGTTTGGATACCACCTTTTCTTTTTTCAGAGTATTTTCAAAAGCAGTAGTTGCTTTACACTTCTTGATAATCATGTGAAGTAAGAAATGCATCAATAATTCTACAATAAGAATTGTAGAATTTAATGCAGGCCTTAGACATTTTGTTTTTGTCAATACTTTCATTCCTTTACAAATTGATTTTTTTAAAGAAACAGCAAATAATAAATGTTAATGAAATTATTTTACAGTGTACCTTTCATATCTCGTGTAGAATAAGTTCAGTACTTAGTTCCATAAACTCACACCTTCTAACACTACCTCAATTCAGCAGAAAGGAGAGATCTCCTCCTAAGAGAGAGAGAAAGAGAGAATCTGAAGGCTTTGTCATCCTTGGAAACTGTTATTGTTCAGTCCACATTTTTTAAATTCTCAATGGAGGATATGTTTTCTTACTGGTTTGTTTGTTTGTTTGTTTGTTTGTTTTCAGAAAGAGAAAGGAAGGGGGACAGAGGAGAGACAGAGAGAGACAGAAAAACAGAAAAACAGTCATTGGTTGCCTCCCATACATACCCTGACCAGGGATGAAACCCACAACCTAGGTATGTGCTCTGAACCCACAATCTTTTGGTGTACAGAATGACACTCCAAAACTGAGCCACCTGCCAGAGCTACAATTTTATTTTTTATATTGTTTAGTATACAAATAAATATTTAGTCTAGAATTATTTTATTTAGACTTATTCAAACATTTCTTTGTTATTAAGCATTGTAGATGAAAATGAGCAAAGCAAAGTTTTAACCAGACAAAAAGTTATGATATTCTCTAACACTCTGAAATAATATTTCTGGACATACTCTTCTGATTATGTAGAGGGATGTGTGAATTTAGGGAAAATAATAAATGTAACAACAAAAGCCAAGCCTAACAGAGCAATAACTTATCCACTAAAATATGCTAATTATGGGCTCATTATCCTGTATCCAGATTTTGCAAATTAAACAAAAGGTTATTAGAGGGGGAAATGCTGTGAATGCTATTAAATTTGAGAATTATAATTGTCTTTAAATATTCTTCTGTGGAAGACCTAATAATTAATAATACTATTTCAACCAAAATGATGTTTTAGAAAATATAGATAACTTCTCACTTAATCTAGTTTTTTTGTTGTTGTTAGTTTAATAAATAGCATTCCTTTTTGTATTTATTTAATGAGTCCTTTTGAAGATCCTTTGCCTTTTTCATCCTTTAGGAAAAGATAAATAAATCCATGTGATATCTAAATCTCAGAAACAATATATCACGTTGATAACTTTGCTAAAAATTTTTACATGGAGAAATCACCAGGTGGTTCTTATGATGTAATTTGTATGATGATATGTTTGAAAGTAAAGTTGATGTTACCTCATTTCAATACAAAGGCTTTTCTTTGTTCCTGTCTTTCAAGCTGCTCCTTCGCTGCTGAAGGTAGCTCTACACAAATCACAGAAGTTGAAACTACAAAGTTAGGATAAAGCCTTGTCAGAGCCCCAGTGAGAAAGCACATCAGCGGGCTCCTAAGGATGCTAATGGGAGCTGCCAGGAGCCGTCACTCTAGAGTAACACTGGCACAAAGTAGAGAGCCAGGAATAATGACACAGTCTGAGAGCTGACAAATAAGTGCATTATGTATACAGATATAAGAAAAGGAAGAGTGCATCTTCAAAGGAAGATGTATTTAAACTTAACCATCAAGCAAGCCTATCAGTAACACTTTGAAGCTAATGTGGGTAAGACCTATGTCCCCAGCAGATCAGCCTGCCTTAGCATGGCCGTTCACTAGCACCTGAAATGATGGTCACAGGCGCTGAGTAGGAACACTTCATGAAACTCAGACGTGGAGTGACGACCCCTGGACAATGAGATTTGGATTCCCTTCAGCATGCAATCTTCTAACACTTTTAACAGTTCCCTTGATCAGTGCAATTCTATAATGAATTTGAAGAAACTGACAAAAGCAATTATGCTTTTTGTGTTGCAAATGCTCTCATTTTCTTCTCTACTTATGCCACGTTGAGCATGAATGGTTCTTGGGGGATTTTATAGCAGTCATCTTTTAAACACCTCAAAGAAAACTTAAAACAAATGCTACTTAAATGCTTATTTATTTATTTGTTTCATTATTATTTCTCTTTGGAATTGGGCATGTAGGTGACGCCTGACCAAGATATTATGGGTAGAGCCAGAATTTTGCTTCAACCTCAGTTACACATGATTGAAACTAAGAAGAAAGGTTGATTGATTTACTCAGGGTGATAAAGAAAAACCCTAAACACTAGTGTTTTAACCTCAAGAGGCTGAGTCTCTGATCTATTGCCCAGTCAGTTGAATCTGAGACCGAAAATAATATATTGTCTGCTAGTATTGGGATGGAAAGTCAGTACAAGGTCATAATTCAATTATCACATGATTTTATTTACACTTGAGACCTCAATATGAAGAAAAGCAATGTGGTCTTTGTCCACAATGGTCTGCATTGCTAAGTACATTTTATTTTCAGAAAAATATCAGGTTCCCATGATCAGAAATCAGCTTTCCAGTTTTCCCAACAGATAAAAGCTTAGGTTATAGAAATGAACATTTTTGTACATTGATCTGTTGGTCTGACTACATCCGACCAAGAAAAATCACCTCTGAAAATGAGGGGATTCTTTATTTTTGACACAGTCTTTAACTTCTCTCTTGAAATTTGTGGCTTTGGTGACAAAGACATCCATGTTTTCATAACTCAGCACAGGCATCCCTTCATTCCACAGAGCCCAACACATGCCATTAGAAAGTGCAAACTTCCATCATACCAGTGTAAGCTAGATTTATAAACGTGATTTTGAAATTAATGAAAATCCTCTCCAGGCTATCTAGTCTCCTGGGAGGATTCGGGAAGCAAGCAGAGGATGGCAATTGGACATTTATCAGCATTACTTACTATTTACTCCTGGATTTCTATGTGACCGTGGGAACACCAATCACAGAATTCATTTTAGTGATGCTTTTCATTGACTGGGATAAAGAGTGAAAAAGTAATATAATAAGATAAGTAATAAAAATTAGGAAAATTTCTTTGATGTTAATGTCATAATGGATATTGTAAGTATAGTAGATTCTTAACATAAAACTGAACAGAGGCAAATTATGGAGCATTATATAAATGTACTAAACATATCACAACTTTATTCAAAGGTGGAAAAACTTTATTCATAAATCAATTATTACTGTTTAGATAAGGTATTGTGGCAAATTCAGTTAATGTGATCAGATCAAGTTTAAAAATATGAATTGCACTTGTAGTCATCTATATTTGATTATTCTATTCCAAATGATGTTCCCTGGAGTTCATTTACAAATAATAACCAAGTTTTAGACAACAGTAGTGCACTAGAGTATTGCAATAATATATCTTGACATCTTATTTCAGTTAATATTAGTATAATGAGTTATATACAGTTTTACACAATTATAAAGGAGTGAGAGTGAGACAACATGCTATCTATAAAATATGCTAAATATTGAAAGTTGGTGACTAAAATATTGACTTTTATTAAGACTACTAGGGGCCCAGTTCACAAAATCCGTGCACTGGGGGTGGGGGTGGGGTGGTCCCTCAGCCCAGCCTGCCCCTCTCACATACTGGGAGCCCTCAGGGGATGTCCTACTGATGGCTTAGGCCCGTTCCCTGCTCCCCTTGGGGAGCAGGCCTAAGCCACAGTCTGGCCTCCCTTTGTGGGAGGCGACTGGGCTGATCAGGGGAAGGCACCAGCCCCATCACCCCGCTTCTGCAGCCACTGCCAGTCACTGCAGCCACCAAGGTGTTTTCATCAGCACGGACTCCAGTCCCTTCACCATGAAAAAATAACAACTTTCTTTAGGCATTTTCAAGATGTGTCATAATAGGATATAACATTTCTCTCTTTATTTATTTTTTATCCTCACCTGAGGATATGTTTCCATTGATTTTTAGAGAATGTGGAAGAGAAAGGGAAAGAGAGAGAAACATCAAAGTGAGAGGAACACTTTGATTGGTTGCCTCCTTCATGAGCGCTGACCTGGGCCCCAGCCAGGGAAGAACCTGTAATCTAGGTACATGCCCTTGGTCAGAATTGAACCCAGACCCTGTGGTAGGCAGGCTGAGGCATTATCCACTGAACCAAACCAGCTAGGGCAGGATATGATATTTCTTAGCCCCTCCAGCAGCAGACCTTCATTTTTTTTCTCCAGGAGTGAGGTGGAAAAACCCTACATCACCTTCTTGGGTTCTTATTACCCAAGTTACTAAGAATATTACCAGTGGCATACAGGGAGCTAAGACAATGAGCGGTCAGAAAAGGTGTTTCCTCTGTAGTTGACACCGATCCCCGGCTCGGCCCCTGCCCAGGCCTCAGGCCTCTGGCTGGTGCGTTAGGCCTGGACTGGGGAACCCCAGCCTGCTCCGATCACCTACTCAGGCCTCAGGCCTCTGGCCAGGGCCTTAGGCCTGGTCAGGGGACCCCCAGCCCGCTCCGATTGCAGGCTTTGTCCCTGCCCAGACCTCAGGCCTCTGGCCGGCCATTAGGCCTGGGCAGGGGACCCCCAGCCCTGTGCGATCGCCAGCTCCGCCCCTGCCCAGGCCTCAGGCTTCTGGCCGGGGCGATCACCGGCTCCATCTCCCCGGGTGGCATCTGGCGCTGCCCGCCCCACCTGCAGTGTGCAAATTTAACGGCCATCTTTGTTGGGTTAATTTGCACACTCTTCTGATTGGCTGGTGGGCGTAGCGAAGGTACGGTCAATTAGCATCTTTGTATTTTATCTGTGTAGATAATTTATACATTAGCACTATAATGTCACATGCTCATTATGTAATAAGAGGAAAAATAAAAAGGACTATGAAAAGAGAGAATGATCATGTATTCTAACTCTCCAATGATTTCCAGAGTTATATTTCTGGTGTATATCTACTTAGACTTTTCTTACATGCACATGTTGAGTTTTTTTCATCGTTTTGATAAGAGATATAACTTTGTCTTGCTATCTTGCACTCATTCGTGTCAAACTTTTCAGAACTAGCAGATGACAGCCTGTATGTTATTTTGAGAATAAGGCATAAACCATATATAAACAATTTAGGATATGTCACAAAGGAATTACTCACATTAAAAAAAAAAAAGATCCTAAATTTAGATTCAAAAACAAGGCTGTAAGCTCTTGCAAAATTGCAGCATGAGAAATAACATCAACCTTGTCTCTTCCAAATGTTAGTGATACTACAAGCAATGGGAATGGTTTCTCTCTTTCTTTGAGGGGATAACTGAGAGCTGGAGCTGTGCGATCCAGCAGACATGCCAGTGTCCCCCTGGCAGAGCAGAGTATCCTTAAAGGGGAGCTTTGTCCTGGACACAAGCAGAGGCAGATCCTGAGATAGTTTGGGGTGTGAAGTAGCCTGGGTGTCATTTGGATTTTCCTAACATTAGACATTCACCCAAATCAATGAAATATCCTGCATTTTGTCTTAGATGTGTCTTGTCTGCCATGTTAAGCAGAGAGAGATCATGGTCCTTGGTGGGCTCAGAGATAGATGTGCCATTTTCAATAGAGTTTTAAAGAGAGAAAATTCCATAGCAACCTTTTTTCTCTGGGAATGCTACCCATAAATGGGATGGGTGAAATGGGATGGGTGAGTCACAAAAGTGACAAGTGTGTTTTTCACTCTTGTTCCGTACTGCTATCAAACTCCTCCCATTGCCGGCCTCAGCTCCCCACCACTACCAGGACCACTACTCTGGGCTTATTCCTTTTCCTTTCCTCCCATTCATTTCTTCCTTCTACCACTCCCTTTTCCATTGAGCCCTAAGCTCCTTGTCCCCATTTGTTCCTCACTCCTCCCGTATAGTGTTCTGAATGACAGAAGTGTTGATCCCAATTTTTGTCAGCTGGCTTTTAGCAAGATTTATCTAATAACAGTCAGTGAAGAGAGATTAGAGGGTAAAGGCAAGGGAGAAGCCAAGCTACTTTTCTCTCTCCTTCTTTTCTTAGGTGGTGTTTCTGGCACTGCCTACATATCTATGGCTCTAACACGGATGGAGTAAGCCTGCTGTGTTTGAGCTTCGGCCTGATGACCCCTTGGCAAGGTTCTTGGGCTCTTGTTTTATTGCCTCCTGGATCCCCCTCCCATCAGGCTAAGTGTAGTTCTGATAACCTGCAACTGGTGATCTATGGGTTGCCTCATTGGCCCCTAATCATCTTGTCAGCTTCTTCCATCACTTCAGTTACCAACTTTCTATGTTAAATTAGTCAGAGAGGTATTGCTTTCCTGGTTTGACACTGATTGTTATAGTACTTTATCAGCAGTGGTCTCAGAAAAATACCTCTCATGATGGGATTCCAATGCTGAGCTTATCATCTATTTAAATATGAACACAGATGGCAAATGGGTTAATGGTAATGTGTGGCATGCAGTGACATGATACCTATATCATCATCGATAGTGGCTTCAGATGAAGGGCTGGTAAACGTCAAGCCTTTGGAAAATCAAGTAACAAGGATAATGACAAGTACAGAAGGGTGCTGCCTACTTCTAAAGGTGAAGAAGAGCAGAGAAAAAAATAGTACATTCATGTCTATAGATTCTCAGTTAAAATCAGGCTTAGGTTATTAGAAAACTTCGGTGATAAACATAAAAGAATTTATCATCTCACAGAGCTACAGGAAAGACATGACTGAGCATTAGGACAAAAATTGAATGTGCAGAAGCATACATAAAACAACGCTGACCCCGCAACATTATCAGTCCCATATGTTAAGGTCAGGTCATTATTGCTTAAGTATCAGACATTTATGAAGAAGTAGCAGGACTCTGAGATTTGGGATGGGGATACTGTGTGTACTTGGACAAAGCAGAGAAGTTTTAAACCACAGAATTTTCCTCATTCTTCTTGCCAGTAGGATAAGCAATAACTTCACTGTCAAAAAATAGCCTCCCCTCAAATAGAGGTTACTAAAATGTGTCACATGACATAGCTTATTCAAACCAACCCCATAACCTCTAACTGCCTCCAGGCCAATAACATTAGTAATTCTCCAAGATTCCCCAGAAAGAGAACCACTCGGTTTCCTCCAGGAGTACATAATATATACAGCAAAGGAATCCCAAAATATTGTTAATTAATTTTTATGGTAAATCATGGTAATAGATTTATAAAGTCTCCCAAAAGGAACAAAATTTAATTCTGGATAAAGCCACAGGTCCTGAAATGTTGCATTGAATTTCATCCTGAATTTAAGTGCTAGTTAGAGAAGCTGGGTTGCTCAGTTGGCTATTGAATTCTGGATTCAATAGTTTATGTTAATGAGGTAAAAAAAATGTGGAATCTTCCCTGGCATAATGTAGAGGAAGGCATTCAGGTCTTAGGAGATAGCCATGCTGGAGCGGGTTTGATAAGTGCATTTCGCTCACTCTCCAACAACAATGTATCCTGTGAGTGCCCAGAAGACATTTCCTTTACAAAGGAATTTATAAATGCACTTGTGAGGCTATCAAGCATTTCTAAATAGTTCAGTGGTGACTGTTATCCCTAGGCTAGGTATAAAAGAGAAATTGGGTTGCAATAGAATTGAGGCTCTTGACTTCAATGGGAATAATGGAATCCTAAAGAGTGGGAGAGGAGCATTGAAGTGTCCCAGACAATGTGAATCAATTACCATCACAGCAGCAATGCTGGAGTGGTAATCAGAATGTTTTGACAGTTTTGTAGTGGTAGTTAACCGAACTTGACATCTTTAAGAATAAAACAGATGTGCAGCCTATTAATGTATTACTAAGTCTGTATAAGACAAAACTTAGTTTTGGTGAAAAGAAATTTGTATCGTCACCAGAGGAAGATACAGTCCTTCTCCCAGTTGCCAACCAAACCCAACTCACAGACAGGGTTCTTGGCCATCCCAGGTCCTGGCTATAGGACTGAAAATCCTCATCTTGGGGAACCACCCAGGTCTGACAAACTAGACCTTTACTCATTTCATCAGAGACATGAAGCCCTCTGAGTATATAACAGGCTGAGGGGTGACCTTGCAGTGAGAATGCACTTAAACCTTTCTTTAGGCTTTCTCCAAAAGGACCAGAGAACATCTAATATGACAAGCAGACTATAAGGAGAAAGAAATACAATTTTAAATATTTTATACTGGCTCAGAGTCTGTGATTCCCAATAAACTGAAATGCCACCTTGGCTCAAGTATCAGAGTGAGAAATTATGAAACCCAGGTAATAAAAGCGGATTTGCTCTAAATTCATCTCCAGCTGGGACCAGTGGCAATGGACATCATCAGAAACTGGCAGACTTTCCACCCACACCAGCCCTTTCTCTTCCCTGTGGTGTGAGGGCTAGTAGAGTCAGAAAGGCCAGGTGAAAACCCATGGAACCGAGTTTATCACTGAAGTAACAAACCAACGATATCACTGCCCCGCCCCCACCCAGAGAGTTGCTGTCGTTAATGCCACCATCAAAGATTTGAAGACAGATACTATTCCTTTAACACCTACCATGAGTTCACCTGTTTGGCTGTCATAAAAGTCAGATGCATCGTGGAAATGACTGTGGATTATTGTAAATATAATTAGATAGTCAATCCAATTGCAGCTGCTCTGGTAGATATGGTATCTTTGTTACAGCAAGTAACAAAGCTTTGCTTTGATAATACCTCTACTGACCTGCAAAATGCTGTTTCTCCCCAAACCAATCATCCAGGATGATCGGAGCAGTTTGCCTTCAGCTGGAAGATAGTGTGCCAATTTCATTATCTTCCCTCAGGGATATGTCAACTTTCCTGATGCTATTAAAATAAAGTCTTCGGAATTCAGTCCTATAGACATCCCACAAAACAGAATTTGCTCCACCTCAACAATTGTCCTTGGTGAGCAGGAAGCAGAAGCACCCAGATGTACTGGTTAGACATGTGTGTACCCAGAGGGAGAATAAAACTACAAGATTCCGGGGCCTGACATTTTAAGAAAGGTTTTAGGGAGCAGATGGCCTTCGACATGTCAGTACATCACCCCTAAAATGAGATGAGGTGTTTCATGTTGCACTAATTCTGACCAAATATAAAACACCTTTGGGACTCCTTGGATTATGGAGGCAACATATTCTATAAATTTGTGTGTGTGCTCTCCGGACCCTTTTACTAAATAATCTGTAAGGCTCCTAGTTTTGAGTGGGACCTAGAGGAAGAGAACGCTACACATCATATTTAGGCTATGGGAATAACCACCTGTAAATTAGCCCTTAAGACATGGATTTGATGGAGCTGAAAATGTAGAGAGAGTGAATGATGAGAACGCTATAACAAGCCTCTGAGAAGACACAGAATTATGGAGTTGTAGGATTTTGTTTTAAATCAATCAGTTTGATTTATTTTTCTAATTTTCATAGTTATTTCTTCCATAACTCGTGGATTATTTATCAGTATATTGCTTAATTTATAAGCATTTGGGTATTTTTTCTAGCTATATATTCTTATTTATTTTTAGCTTAATTCCCTGTGGTCAGAGCACATTTTAGGTATAGTTTTAATTATTTGCAATTTATTTTTATTTTTTATTGAATTTTTTGGGTGATGTGTGTTTATGGACCAACATATTATCTAAATCTATAAAGTGTCTATGTGTCTATGTGTATTTGAAGAAAGTGTGCATTTTGAAATTACTGGGTACCATTTTTAATACATAGGGCAAGTGTGTAAACCTTGTTTCAAGTCTTTCAGATCTTCCTACTGATTTTATTTTTTTTACTAGAGGCCCAATGCAGCCCTCACAGCCCTGGCCTCATCTGGAAGGTCGTCCAAAAGGAAGTCCGGAAGGTCATTCAGCTGTTTGGTCTAATTAGCATATTAGCTCTTTATTATATAGGATTATTGCAGTATATCTGTCTTTTTCTTTAGTAATAATTGTTGCCTTGAAGTTACTCAGTCCAACATTGGTAGAGGGTAACAGCTTTTTCTTGGTTACTGCTTGCATGATATATATTTGATGCCCTTTTACTGACTTTTCTGTACATTTACATTTATGCCTGCTTTTTAAAATACAGTTGTTGTTTTATTCCCAATCAGACAACCATTGTTTAATTGGGAGATTTATTCTATTTATGTGTAATATAAGTATTGATCTCTTTGGATTTAAATGTTATCTTACTCTTATTTTTATTTTCCCAACTATTCCATATTCTTTCTTACATCCTTTATTGCCTTTTTTGGAATATTTTTTTAAAAATTATTCCTTCTCTTATCCTCTATTATCTTGTTAATAATAAACACTATTTTATTATTTTTTTAGTAGTTACCTTTGGGATTGGATTATAGCATAAATCTCTTACTAAGTCTAATAATAATTTCTACTTTTATCACTACCTAGCGAATATCCTATGTAATAAAAGGGTAATATGCAAATTGACCCTAACAGTGGAACGACCAGAACGACCTCACAACCAGTCATTATGAGACCCACTGACCACCTCTCGGTCCCTTTCCCTGGCTGGCAGGCTCCCATCTCCCAGTGGTAAACAGGGAACCAGGGGTGGGTGGTGGCTGGGAGCAGGGCTGGTGAGCGGGTGGAAGAGCTCACCTCTTGGTCCCTCCCCCCAGCCAACAGGCTCTGATCACCCGATGGCAAATGGGGAAGCAGAAGGGGATGGCGGCAGGGGGCGGGGCTGGTTGCAGGCAGCTGGGGAAGATGGCCCTGATCGCAGGCCAGGCCTAGAGACCTATCCGTACACAAATTTCATGCGCCGGGCCTCTAGTAAAGTTTATAATACTCTAAATCAGTGGTTCTCAACCTTCCTAATGCCATGAGCCTTTAATACAGTTCCTCATGTTGTGGTCACCCCCAACCATAAAATTATTTTCGTTGCTACTTCATAACTGTAATTTTGCTACTGATATGAATTGTAATGTAAATATCTCATATGCAGGATGTATTTTCATTGTTCGCGATCCACAGGTTGAGAACCGCTGCTCTAAATCCATCTGACTCCCCTGCTTGTTTTGGTGTCATACATTTTAATACCACATATTCATTTTTTAATTTAAATTCTTTATTGTTTAAAGTATTACATAAAAATCCTTTTTCCCCCATTAACCACTCCCCAGCCACCGCCACCCCTAGCACATATCCTCCCTTCTTTATACCCCCATCTGTGCCATTGGTTATATCTCATATGCATGCATACAAGTCTTTTTGTTGATCTCTTATCCCCTCACCCTTCACCTTCCCTCATAAGTTGGACAGTCTATTGGATGCTTCTATGACTCTGGTTCTATTTTTGTCCATCAGTTTAAGTTCATTATATTCCACAAATGAGTGAGATCATATGATATTTATCTTTCTCTGACTGGCTTATTTTGCTTAGCATAATGCTCTCCAGTTCCATCCATGCTGTTGCAAATGGTGAGAATTAGTTCTTTTTTTACAGCAGCATAGTATTTCATTGTGTAGATGTACCACTGTTTTCTAATCCACTCATCTGATGATGGGCACTTAGGCTGTTTCCAAATCTTAGCTATGGTAAATTGTGCTGCTATGAACAAAGGGGTTCATATATCCTTTCTGATTGGTGTTTCTGTTTTCTTGGGATATATTCCTAGAAGTGGGATCACTGGGTCAAATGAGAGTTCCATTTTTAATTTTTTGAGGAAACGCTATAATGTTCTCCACAGTGGCTGCACCAGTCTGCATTCCCACTAGCAGTGCAGGAGGGTTCCTTTTTCTCCACATCCTCACCAGCACTTGTCATTTGTTGATTTGTTGATGATAGCCATTCTGACAGGTGTGAGATAGTACCTCATTGTTGTTTTAATTTGCATCTCTGTGATAGTGACTTTGAGCATGTTTTCATATGCCTCTCAGCCTTCTGTATGTCTTCTTTCAAAAAGTGTTTATTAAGGTTCTTTGCCCATTTTTTGATTGGATTGTTTATCTTTCTTTTGTTAAGTTGCATGAGTTCCCTGTAAATGTTGGAGATTAAACCCTTATAGGCGATAACATTGGCAAATATGTTCTCCCATGGAGTGGGCTTTCTTATTGTTTTGTTGATGGTTTCTTTTGCTGTGCAGAAGCTTTTTATTTTGATGTAGTCCCATTTGTTTATTTTCTCCTTAGTTTCCATTGCCCTAGCAGCTGTATCAGTAAAGATATTGCTACATCAAATGTCTACTATTTTGCTGCCTATGGCTTCTTTTAGAATTTTTATGGTTTCCCATTTAAGTCCTTTATCCATTTTGAGTTTATTTTTGTGTATGGTGTAAGTTGGTGGTCTAGTTTCATTTTTTTGCATGTATCTGTCCAATTTTCCCAACACCATTTATTGAAGAGACTGTCTTGACTCCATTGTATGCTCTTGCCTCCTTTGTCAAATATTAATTGAGCATAATGGCTTGGGTTGAACTCTGGGTTCTCTGTTCTGTTCCATTGGTCTATATGTCTGTTCTTGTGCCAATACCAGGCAGTTCTGAGGACAGTAGCTTTGTAATATAGCTTAATATCTGGTATTGTGATCCCTCCAACTTTGTTCTTCTGTCTCAAGATTGCTGCAGCTATTTAGGGTCTTTTTGTATTCCAGATGAATTTTTGGAGAGTTTGTTCTAGGTCTTTGAAGCATGCCGTTGGTATTTTAATGGGGATTGCATTGAATCGATAGATTGCTTTGGGTAGTATGGACATTTTAATGATGTTGATTCTTCCAACCCATAAACACAGTATATTCTTCCATTTGTTTATGTCTTCCTCTATCTCTTTTTTCAGCATCCTGTAATTTTCTGAGTACAGGTCCTTTACCTATTTGGTTAAATTTTTTCCTAGGTATCTTAATTTTTTTGTTGCAATGGTAAATGGGATTGTTGTTTGTTTTTTTTTTTAGTTTTTCTTTCTGTGAGTTTATTATTGGTGTATAAAAAAGCCATAGATTTCTGGGTGTTAATTTTGTATCCTGCTACATTACCAAATTCATTTATTAGTTCTAGTAGGTTTTTGATGGATTCTTTAGGGTTTTCTATGTACAATATCATGTCATCTGGGAATAATGACAATTTTACTTCTTCTTTTCCAATTTGGATGCCTTTTATTTCTTCTTGTCTGATCACTATGGCTAGCATGTCCAGTACTATGTCAAACAGGAGTGGTGAAAGTGGGCATCCCTGTCTTGTTCCTGTTCTTAGAAGAAATGGTTTTAGTTTTTGCCCATTGAGTATGATGTTGGCTGTAGATTTGTCATATAAGGCTTTTATTATGCTGAGGTATGAGTCCTCTATTTCCACTTTGCTGTGAGTTTTTACAAGAAAGGGTGTTGGATTCTGTCAAATGCCTTTTCTGCATCAATTGATATGATTATGTGATTTTTGTCTCTCACTTTGTTTATGTGATGTATCACATTTATTGATTTATGTGTATTGTACCAGCCTTGCATCCCTGGTTTAAATCCCACTTAGTCATGGTGTATGATCTTTCTAATGTAATGCTGGATCCAGTTTGCTAGAATTTTGTTGAGGATTTTAGCGTCTCTGTTCATCGGGGATATTGGCCTGTAATTCTCTTTCTAATGTCATATGTTCTTAACCTTATAAGAAATTATGTAAATAATAATATTCACTTAGATTTTCTTAGATATCTAACTGTCCTTGGGCATTTTATTCCTTCTTGCACTTTGTGTTTCAATCTAGAACTCCAGTGACACATGTACTCACATTTTTCTCTGTCTCACAGGTTCATATACAATTACTAGTAGATCACTAATTCATTCTTTTTTTCTCAATATATCATGCTTACAATTTTTTCCTGACCTTCCAACTCAATAATCTTTTCTTCTCTTGTATCTAAAATACTGTTGAAATTATCTACATTGATCCAAATTACATTATAACTTATTGAGTTGTAGAATTCCTATTTAAATTTTTATTGTTTTCATTAGATATTCTTTATTTTTATCTCATTTTCATAATCTATACATTTAAATTAAAAGTTATGTCTATTAACTTGAAAATCTGAATCTGCTATGGGCATCTCTCTCTCTTTCTCTTTCTCTCTTCCTCAATCTCTCTCTCTCCAGCCACTCCCTTGCTTTCTCCTTCTCTTATCACTTAATGTTCGCTACTGGCATATTGGCAATTTTGCTTGAATGCTGAATATTATGAATGAAATATTTTAGAGGCAATTTGATTATTTTTCTGCAGAGACTTTTTGATTTTTATTTCAGTAGGCAGTTAAGGTGGGGGTTAGATAACCTAAAAAGGTTTCTCTGTAATGGTACAGGACTTCAGGCTGTGTGAGGAAGAGCTATTTTTATTAGTATTTCTTTGCTCTTTTATTTAGAAAAAGCAATTAAAATTGTTAGTTATTTCCTAGGGCCTTTCCTCCTTGGTGGTGTGATTGACCATCCAGCCTCATAAACCTCCAGGAAGCTGCCCTCAGTGACTCAGCCTGTCCATTCTTTGGCGAATTCACAAATGGGAGGAAAAGTGGTGCCTATTTTCAACTTGACTTCTCTGCTCTTCCCTTTTATCTGTTGTCCGGGTTCCTTCAGCCTGTGATGCTCTATTAGGTCTCAAATGCCTTTGAGTAAATACTTTTAAATATTTTGCTCAGTTTTTATATTTGCTCTTAGAATGTTTCAAACTCTCTAAGAGTGTTTTGTCATTATCAGTAGGAAATCATGATTGTTGAGAATCTGAGTCTCTCTGTTAGAAAGATAAAAGTCCCTTCATTATAAAGACAGGAAGTTGACTCAGATTTGATAGCAGCTAGAGCTTTATGGTATAAAATTGATAGATGAATGAGAATGCCACTCTGTCTCTACTTCTCCTTTGTTTTGCTTCTTATAAAGGAAAGACAAACCTTTCAGGCTGTTGCCCAAACTCCAGGGTCACTTCCTTCACTTGTTTTGGCCAATGGGATGCATTGAAGGAAGAAGAGAGGTGGAGGAGAGGAGAATTAGAGTGTTTGTCTTTCCCTCTCACGTGGCATCTCCAGCGGGGTTGTGTCTCTTCTGTGACTTTTGTTGTGCCCAAGACTAGCCCCCCACCCCGCCCCCCTCAGTGCAGGGCAATCCTGCTTCCTGCTCTGTCTGCTCCTGGTTGCCTTCCTATACATGGTTTATTTTCTCATCTCTTCCATATATCTAAACAGTTTAGTGCATCTAATTCCTTTTATCTCAACTAATTAAATAATAAAGGCAGAAAATAGAGAAATATGAAGGAATTATGTGGTGCAAAAGAAGGTGAGTATCCAATTCCTTCAAATTTTGACATCTTAACTTTTCTGTAATACACTTTCTGCAAGAAGGGAAACAATTTTTTTAACTGACTGTTTTCAACAATTTTCAAAAAGATGCTTGTTGCTCCTATGAAATCAAAGCAGCATGTCATGAAGAGGGACCATCTGATTTTGAAAAGGATTCAATGGGGGAGGAAAAAATAAGATTTTTGAATTAAAATCATGATGGGTGTAGCAACTAGCAGATTAAATTCTGGGGAATTTAAATTAATGATGTAGCATATAAATTAAAGTTTTATTTAGGAAAATAGTGCCCAAAATATGAATCCCAGATTAGATTTAAAATAAATATTAAGTGACTTCATGTTCATGAGATATTTTTAAAAATTGGCCCATTAAGCATAAATATAAAATGAAGGTCAAAATTATATTTGACAACCACAAATGAAAAAACAATAGTGATGGCAATATTAATATCCAAACAATCAAATATATCTATTACATAGAAAACTCATTACATATAGATAGTATGAGAATACAAGGCAAATTTCATAGTTCTTCAAAATATATTAAGTAAATATGATAATATTAGGAAAATATAACTGAGAGAGAAAGAACGAGAGAGAACAAGATATCAGAGGGAGAGAGAGTGTTGGAAAGAGAAGGAGCCATGTAGAAGCTCATTTACTTTAGACAAAAACTTTGAACACATTTGCTACACTTTGATAATTAACTACGTTGTGAAACTTACTTTTTATACACAGAAATTATATACCTGAGATTCATTGAATATTAAACTCAAGGTATATGGCTGATGCTGCCAGTTACACACACCTGCATGAGAATGATTCAGAAGTGAGAATCATGAAGAAATCCATTCATATTAGGACAGTGATTTATAGATTTAAGTTATGGCAGAAATGGCATGGCTCCAAGATATGCATCTGCTTTGTCATGACAATTCTGCACATGGTTCATGAAGTTGATCCTGAACACTCAGCCTAGAGCCTTTCCCTCAGGACTTAAAATCATTTTATGAGTCAAGCAATGTCTACTGCCGCAGTCTTTCTGCAGCAAGGGTTCAGGAATCTGGAGAAGGGGCTGTAACATAAATGAATAGAGACTAGACAAGAAATATAAATTTGGAAGGCATGGGAGAAAGCCAGGCAGAAACTTAGCTCTAATGACTAAGCTCTCTGAATCTCCGGACCCAGGGCTTTTTATTAATACATTTTGCCCTTTAGCAAAGCAGATATACATATCAAAGGTAAGGTTTGGTAAACAATAAAGGATTATCAGGTTAGGGGAATTGCCCTCAGCTGTTTGGCAGCAGGTAATAATATGCAGATCTTCAGCCCTGCTGAAGATGTCCATCAGCCTTCTGAGGAACTTCTCACATAGATTATGCTAACTATTGTACTCAGCCTCCGGCAGTCTACTCTTACTACAGTGAAGCCTACTATCTTTACCCAATAATGACAAAAATGAAATTTTTGCCAAAGTATTTACAATGCTGAAAGAATTGCACACGTGGGAATTTGGCTATCAGAAGTATTTATCTTGCCCTAACTGGTTTGGCTCAGTGGATAGAGCGTCGGCCTGCGGACTGAAGGGTCCCAGGTTCGATTCCGGTCAAGGACATATACCTTGGTTGTGGGCACATCCCCAGTAGGGAGTGTGCAGGAGGTAGCTGAATTGATGTTTCCCTCTCATCAGTGTTTCTAACTCTCTATCCCTCTCCCTTCCTCTCTATAAAAAATCAATAAAATATATTTTTAAAAAGTATTTATCTTTTTATGCAATAATCACCTTTGATCACCTGTAATCAGTGTCTATTAATGAATAAATACTGCTATTCTCTATAATGCTCTGTAGTCAGGTATGGTAGCCAGTTTCCCAAAAGGCTCCAGATGATTCTTCTCTCCTGATACTCATGACACTCTGTAGTCCTCTCATGTGCATAGGGTTGACCTTTCTATCCAATTGATTATTGCAGAAATGATGGGATTTGACTTCCAAGAATAGGTTATAAAAGATATTGTGACTTTACCCTTGTGATCCTGGAGCATTAGCTGGTAAAGGCCAAGTTCCATGCCATGAAGTAATTCAAGCAGCCTGTCGAGCTAGCAATGTGTTGATGCACTAAAGCCCCCAGTCAATGAGTCAGTGATCAGCACTAACTTCATAGGGATGTGAGCCACCTTGAAGGTAGATCCTCTAGGCCTATTCAAATCTTCAATGGCAATAACATCAGTTGAAAAACCCAAGAATAACATCCTGAGAGTCCCCAAGCTAGAACAACCCAGCTAAGCTGCTCCTGAATTCCTGACCCACAGAGACTGTGTGAGGTAATAAATGTTTAAAGTCACTGCATTTTAGGGTTAGTTGTTATGCAGCAATAGAAGACTAACGTATCAGAGGAAGAGTTTAGTGATATGTTCATAGATTTCATTCAAGATTATGTGACCCTGGAGTGAGAAAGAGCAAGTAGTAGCCCTTAATTGCAGAGGCAAGTAATTATACTTAGTGTTGTTTTTTTTAAGGAAAATAGTCTCCATTAGATTAAAGACTATCAACAGAGGCCAGGTATGATGTCCAAATACATGTAATACTACACTCAAACTATTTGGTCTTCACTTCCTTATAAATAGTGAAGCAGAAATTTTGGGGGAACATAGGCAGGCTTAGAGATTTTTTAGAATTGGGATCCATGGAAAAGCACGAGGCTGCAGACTGGGAGAAGGTGCATTTCCATAACACAAGGAAGCCAGGTGCAGTTACATAAACAAGGGAACTGGAAGTAGCCAAGAAAGGTCTATATTTACAAAATAAAGAGAAGGAAGCCCTTCATTCAGAAGGAGAAGGAGAAAGCCCAAAGGGAATAGGAAAACAATAAGGAAGGGGCAGGGAGAACCTCACATGGGACAACCTTTGAGCCCAGGAGTTACTATAGTAACCAACTTGAAGGGGAATATTGACCAATCAGAGGGGATATCAGGAAGTGCAGCCTTTATAAGCCATAGGAAAAAGGAACTCAGTGGGACACTTTTCCCCTCCCTACTTGGGAGTCTGATCTGTGGGACCCTTTCCCCCTTCCTACATGGGAGTTCATTCTATGGGACTCTTTCCTCTCCCCACGTGGGAGTCTGTATCTATTCTTCAATAAATTTCCACCTTTGCTATACCACTTTCTGTCTGTGGATTCATTCTTTGATTGCGGCAGACAAAGAATCGGGGTTCCAGTCCAAAAATTCGGTATCAATAGTAAGTATATTGAACTAAATTATCTCTAAATAATCTCCTTGGGTTTAAAGTAATAGTCCCTTCATTAGAGTATTGACACAGTCTGATTTGCACAATCTTTAATTTATACTTATCAATAAATTACATGTCAGCAGTTAATATCTGAACACGGACAACCAAAAGATATTTTTTCTGTCTTCAAGTTAATATGCCTCTCTCTGTCTGTCTCTATGTCTTTCTGTCTCTTTTTCTCTCTCTGTCCACTTCTGTCGTTCTCTCTCATTGTAAAAGTTCACAAATCATTAGTGAATGAAACATTTTATTAGTGAAAGAAAATAATTTTCTTATGAGATATTGCAGCTTCTTTTGTTATACTAATGTGACACCATCCAAACTGCAGGGAAATGAACTAATTCTCAAAGCCCAACAACCCTCCCCATTATTCTGTAGAATGTTTTTTGTTGCTATATCTTCAGTAGTTACATAGTTTAATTTAAAGGGGTATTTTCTGTTTTATTACAAATGCTTCTAGGTAATGGCCTTGTAACTGTGGTTTAGTTTACTCTAGATTACTCCTAAATGTACTTGGCAATCAGTGGCTACTTGATTGTGTGCCCTGCTCAAGAAGATGCTATAGAGCAAAAGCTACTCTCCTGAACAACTGCATTCATTGCAGATGCGGATTCGAGCACTGTCACCAGTAATTTATGTCATTAGAGGGGCAGAGGAATGGGAGAATATGATTGCTACTTCCTATTTCTGGGAGCAATTTAGATTGTCTTCTGCAAGAACTTTAATCTACCTCTTGAGAACATAATCACATGTTACCCAAGTTTAATGCATTTTGTAACTTCAGCAATAATACACCAAATTTTACTTGACTGATATGAGAAAAACATGGTATATCCATAAATTTATAAAATGCGCCTGTAGTCACAAGATTCTGGGAAATAAAATCTTATAGAGGTAAAAGTATATAGATCTGGTCAGTGTGACTTTAGCTAAAGATGTTTTTTTATTTCTTCCATAAAGTTAATAATAATACTATGTGGATTGATTTTTAATAACATTCAAGGAATATTGAAGGACACATATCAGTATAATACTATTGTTGTAATGTACCCCAAATCACACAAGGACGCCTCACGAAGTTGAATTAAGGAGTCACATTTATTTCAAAGCCTGGACTACGAGGGGACAATTCACTCTTCAAGTCTCATAGTGGTTAAATGACCACAACACCAGATTTATATAGGCAAAAATCACAAAGGTATTGATTACATCTCGGGATTAGGAATGAGGAACCTGGTTAGCAAAAATGCCGTTTGTTATAGAAGCTAGAAATTCAGGGGTCCTCAAACTACGGCCCGCGGGCCACATGCGGCCCGCCGAAAACATTTATCTGGCCCGCCAGGTGTTTTTGCCGCCGCTGCCTGTCCTGCTTAGCAGCCGACTTGTCCCGGGCCCGCAGTGCGCATGTGAGGAATGTCTGAGGGACAGTGAACTGGCCCCCTGTTTAAAAAGTTTGAGGACCTCTGATATTGAGCCGATTAGTCATCTACAAAGATTAATTATAGTTTCGAGTCTTGGGACAACTGAGTCAACAGAAACACATTATCTGGAGCCATTGGGGCAATTTAGAGTAATTGTGCAGTCCTGGTCTCCAGGTACAGAGGAATGTGTTTTCTAAAACCAGTATGACCACAACCAATGGGGTATTCAAATCACAATCAATAGGGTATTCAATCGAATGGGATGATTTATATAATTCAGAAAATCAAAATAACTTTTCTGTTATTTTAGCAAGCAAATAATGACAGAAGCCAAGTCAGCAGGGTTAAAATATTAGACAGCAATTCCCACCAAGCATAGTTGCCACCATGCTTCACTGTCTTCTCCAAATTTTAGTTTCTTAATTATATTTCTAATTTCAAACTGACTATTTTTATAGCAAACCAGTCATGATATCTTACTTAAACTTCAGAAAGAACATTGTTTTCACTATTTTTAAAATTCATGTTTAATGTCTCATTTATTATTATTTTTAAAATATATTTTTATTGATTTCAGAGAGACAAGGGAGAGAGAAACATCAATAATGAGAGAGAATCATTGATTGGCTGCCTCCTGAACACCACACACTGGGGATTGAGTCAGCAACCCAGGCATGTGCCCTAACCTAGAATTGAACCGGGACCTCCTGGTTTATGGGTCAGCACTCAACCATTGAGCTACATAGGCCAGACTTATTTATTATTTATAGTAACCATTTTTAATTTGGTTTCCTCACCAAGCCATTTATTTTCATATCTTTTTTTCAATTACATTCTCTCATACATATTAGATAATGAGATCAAATATATAACTAATGATAAAAATATAAACTTTTTCAGAGTAGAGTTTATGTTAGTCAAGGAGCTATCAATTAATTGTTATTAGAGATAGGAACATAGAAAAATTGTCAAGAAAGAAAATAAGCCACAGTATCAGGATTTTCTATGACAAATAACATTAAAAAAACTTGGGTCAGAAAATTGTCTATTCAAACTTGATCTTTGCCCTGGGAAATGTCAAGAAAACTTTTCTTCTAACAAAGTTTATAAGTAGAAATATAAATATTTTTAAATAAGCATAAACATCTCAACCCCGTACCATCTGTGGTTATGTGATTTTAATCTACTTGGATCACATGATAAAGAAATTTGGAGCTAAGAAAATAATATAATAATTAGATCTGTGTCCACGGAAATTCTAGGATCCATAATATATCATTTGCTGAGAAAAACAATCTTTGTTAAAAATGGGTAAAAATCTAAAGCTTAATAGCCACATGAGAAAACAAGTCACCAAGAGGTGGAATCACAGTAATTAGAACAGAAGTATCTGGGTTAATTAACATATTTGAGAAGTATAAAGCCACTATGCATAAAATGATGTAAGTAATGCAAATGGTAATAAAAGCCAAAACAAACAATTCAACACCCTGAAAAATTAAGAAAGCATGTTTGATATTTGATCAAACTGAAATTCTAGTGTTTCAAGTCATAATACAGAAATAAAACACATTATATTTCTATACTCAGATAAACTGTGTGTAAGATTAAGAGTAAGGTCACATTTCAATTAAAAAAGAAACATTGGCATCATCCACTTACAAATTCTAATGAGTTATATGGAATGTAGTTAAGTCAGAGAAACCCAAACGCCTTAAAAATGGGAGTGAGGTAGGGGTTAAAGACATGATACTAAGCAAATAAACTGGAATATTTAATGATAAATTTAAATAAACACTAACCACTAAAGTCAATATAACATAATGGTAATTTGGGTAGTTATAAATAAAAAAGAGCTAAAGCCCTAACTGGTTTGGCTCAGTGGATAGAGCGTTGGCCTGCGGACTGAAGGGTCCCAGGTTCGATTCCGGTCAGGGGCATGTACCTTGGTTGCGGGCACATCCCCAGTGTGCAAGAGGCAGCTGATCGGTGTTTCTCTCTCATTGATGTTTCTAACTCTCTATCCCTCTCCCTTCCTCTCTGTAAAAAATCAATAAAATATATTTTTTAAAAAAAGAGCTAAAATACTAGATGAATCAGCAGATCAGAGATCAGATTTAAATCATTGTGTAAAGGAAAAACTTTAGAGCTCTTGAAAATAATAAACATTTTTAGGTCAAGAGTTGTTGCGAAAGTTCTAATGGTAAATAGAATATACAACTTTCAAATAAGAAGGATCAAAAGAAAAGGAAATACATGAAACTTGATCTACCCAAAGTCAGGAAGTACAGAAAGGAAAACATGAGAAATACAATAAATATAGAATTAAACAAAATACCTGTGTTACAATGTATAAAAATATTCCATACATGTAAGGAATTTAATTCATTTGGTAAAAGGTTAAAATACTGGTTTTCTTTCTCTTTTCTTACAAAATTCAGAAAAGATAAAAGAAAAAGAATCACAGAGCACAAAGAAAGTAGAATAAATATTTAATACAAGAGCAGAAACTAATAACTATTGTTGGAAGAACAAAATTAAAACCAAAGATGTTTCTTTGAAAAGACACAGACATAACCATCATGCAAGACTAGTTAAGAAAAAATAAGAGAGGTCACAGGGACTATCATTAAAATGACATATAATTGGGATTACTCTACTGCATATCAGGTGAAATGATCTCATACTACATTTTAAGAATGGCTAGTATTGTGAATAAAATATGCATGATACCTTTTGAAATAGTACTGGACCTAATTACATATGCCAACAGATGTTTTTCAATAATAAGAGATAAATGATGTGAACAATTTGGGAAAATAAATTTAAAAGCTAGACAAAATCTATTTCCTAAAAATAAATGCACCATTTTTAAGAAAAACTTTAAGAAATAATAATTTAAGGAAATTTAGAAAATCAGATTAAAATTATATATATTTTATGGATATAAATTGCATATGTATTTGTATTATAAATAATATTCTAAAAATAAAAGTTTTACATGTATAAAATTTACAGGCCAAAACTTGCCACATTAGATAATAAAATCTACACTAATAAAAGACAAACATGCAAATTGACCATACCTTTGCTATGCCTTAAGCCACACCCACCAGCCAATCAGAGTGACTATATGCACATTAACCCAACCAAGATTGCGGCTGGCAGCCACGGAGCTGAAGTGAGCAGGAGGCTTGGTTGCTCCAGTGATGGAGGAAGCCAAGCTTCCCGGCCGGCTCTGAGCTCCACTGAAGGCAACAAAGTTTCAATTATAGAAGATAAATAAACCCCAGATACCTGCTTTCAGCCTGCCATGGCCATGGAGCTGGAGCGAGCAGGAGCTGGCTCTGAGCTCCACTGAAGGCAACAAAGTTTCAATTATAGAAGGTAAATAAATCCCAGAATAAAAAAAAAGAAAAAGAGGAGAGGGTGGGAGCTTCTGTCGCTGGGGGGTTTGGCCATCCTGAAAATGGCCCTCAGCCCCTCACTCAGACTGGCCAGGAACCCCAGTGGGGACCCCTCACCCTAAAGGGGGTGTGGCCAGCCTGAAAACAGCCATCAGCCCCTCACCCAGTCTGGCCAAACCTCCATGGGGTGAGGGTCCCCACTGGGGCTGGGGGAGGCTTGACCAGCCTGCAAACAGCCATCAGCCCCTCACCCAGGCTGGCCAGGCACCCAAGTGTGGACCCCCACCCTGAAGGGGGTGTGACCAGCCTGCAAACACCCATCAACCCCTCACTCAGGCTGGCCAGGCACCCCAGCGGGGACCCTCACCCTGATCCGGGACACCCTTCAGGGCAAATCAGCCGGCCCCCACCCGTGCACCAGGCCTCTATCCTATATAATAAAAGGGTAATATGCAAACTGACCCTAATAGCAGAAAGACTGGGAATGACTGGTCACTATGACACACACTGACCACCAGGGGGCAGACGCTCAATGCAGGAGCTGCCCCCTGGTGGTCAGTGCGCTCCCACAGGGGGAGCTCTGCTCAGCCACAAGCCAGGCTGATGGCTGCCAGTACAGTGGTGGTGGTAGGAGCCTCTCCCGCCTCCTCAGCAGCGCTAAGGATGTCTGACTGCAGCTTAGGCCTGCTCCCCGCTGGCAAGTGGACATCCCCCGAGGGCTCCTGGGCTGCCAGAGTGATGTCTGACTGTCAGCTTAGGCCCAATTCCCCAGGGAGTGGGCCTAAACCAGCAGGTAGTCATCCCCCAAGGGGTCCCAGACTGCGAGAGGGCACAGGCCAGGCTGAGGGACCCCCCTGAGTGCACAAATTTTTGTGCACCAGGCCTCTAGTTTATTATAAACCAGTAATTCTAACAGTGTGGTAATGGCATAAGGATAAAGAGATAAATGAAAATTTATAAAGAAATTTAAAAAGCCATATACAGGGTGTCCCCCCAAAAATGTATGCACACTTTAATAACTGATAGCTCAATTTTGAAAATGAAATACATTTTAATTTGAAATGCCTTTATAATTATTCAAAGTGTATATATACTTTTTTGGGACACCCTTATATGAAGATGGCAACCAAAATCAATGGGCAAAGTAATGGGCTAGTTAACCATATGTGAAAACATCATTTTATGATATAATGTGATTTATGTAAAATATACAAATAATATTATTTCTATTTAATGGATATCACAGCACATTTCTAGAACATAGACACAATATTTTCCTATGATTTTTGTATGATTATTCATACAAAATCATATACACATACATCCATTATGGCAATTATTAACATTTAATAAATGGTGATTAGATGTGTCTAAAATTATATGTTCTCATATTGTCTATGTTTGAATTGTTTGGTAATTAAATATTTTAGTTCATATTTATATATAAATGAATAAGTACATAGAGAGAATAATCTATTCCAGTATTCAGTGGTTCTTTTGTAGGCAAGTATTTATGACAAAACACAGTTTTTATTCTTTAACCCTCACCACCTATCTGTGCAATGAAAACATTTCCTAAACTCTTATAGATTCAATTAAGTGTGTTGAGTTTTTTCCCTTTCTCTCTATTCTTTATTTTTTAAAAATCTTGAATGACATGTTGCATGAATAGTTTTCATTTTGTTTTATCTCCCAAACCTGAATCAGCACAATTATAAGAATGGCATTTTGTACTCTAGAAATTGTTTGAGGGATTAGAGGAAGAAAAGAGCAATTACCTAAATCACTAAAATCCCCCACTGTGATTTGTATGACTGCAGCCAAGTAAGGCGATTCATTGACAAACTGGCACCTTTGTATCTCCAGGTAAAAGGAGGACCAGATCCTCACCATCTGTGCCTAATTTTATTTTCTGCTGAGATGAAGTATCATCTCTCACAATCTCTTGTGTTTTAATTCACCCTCTGAAACGCAATAAACCAGACTATAGTTACAAAGCAAACAGACATATGTAGGTGGCTTCTGAGCGAACTTGGCACCTGTCCTGTCCCATGTCGCTGCCTTTCCCGAACCTGCTGTAGTCTGCCCTCCATTTGATCCATTTCAGTTTGGGCGCCAGCCGGTCCTCCCACGCATGGGGCGCTTTTGGCAGTTCCAGGACTCATAAGCACACGGGCCAGCCTTATCGTGTTCCCGAGCAGATGTTTGGGAAGTCACATTTCTGAGATTTAGATTCTCAGTAGAATAGAGGACAGGGTTTTAAAAATATTTTTTCCACATCACACTTTCTTCTCTTTTGATAGTTAGGCACACACAAGGCGATTCTTGGAGAAGAGGCATATTTGGACATTTTCTGCTGATGGCCTTGGGCACTACTTGGTGATCAGCAAAGGGGTGTGAATCTAATGTAACAAGAAACAATATCTCTGGTTGCACACCAAGAATTTCACTGAGTAAAAAAAATGGGAGAAAGTACAATTTAACAACCATATTGCAGGTTTGTTAAATTAATATAATTTTAGGAATAATAATTATAGAAGTTATTAAGAACCTATTCTCCCCTGTGGAAAATGCATAGATGATGAATTCATTATCTCTATCCTCAAAAGAACTTACACCTTGGTGATCCCAGAGAAGGAATAGAAAAGACTAAAATAGAAGTTAGATGAAAAAATAAATGTGAGGTGGAAATAAAATTCCACCTGTATGTAGTATAAGCATAGATAAAATGCCACCTGTATCTAGTCTGAGTATAGTGTCTAGTGTGAGTAAATTTAAAACTGACGTGTTGGGATTATGCCATAATGTTTGGTTGCCAGTTTTATATGTTGATATTCACAGTTCTTTTTAAACTTTCAGCTGGTTACTTCTGAATAATGAGGAGGAAGCACATTTGAGTTATCTCTGAGGCCAATTTTGAAATCTGAAGAAAGCATAGGGAATTTCCATCTTCTTTTATGAATAGAATATGCGTATGTGGAAGGAAACACAGACTGTTTATGTAGAGCTAGAGGTATCTCAGAGAGAATCAAATTAGGCGGGTTTGAACAGTATCCTCCCCCTCCTCACCTGCCAGAGTATTAGAAAATGTCTTGATTGTCTTTCCCTGTAGCAGCTAAGACATTAAAGTGATGCAAATTTCATTACTATGGTTAAAACTATGTCAGCATTTTCATTATAACACTGTACACTTAATGGTTTACAACATAGTCATAAAATGTATTTTCCCTCTTGGGGGTGGGGGAAGAACAACTTAGCTTATTAGGTTCCAGAAGGAGAACTATTTCCAAAAGCTGATATTTGAAGGCTGGCCATTTTAATTTTAGAGCATCTTTAAAGTAATGTTTTAAAGATATTTCTACTCCAGAATTTTAAAAAAGGGATTGGCTTAATATGCATTGAGCCTATGGAATAATTACTTGAAACTAGATTTATTTCTAATGTTAATATTGTTTTATTTCTATGGCAATTGAAGTTAAAAGTCCTATTTTAAAGATATTTTCATTTAAAAGATATTTTCTCTATCACATACTGGTAATGATTTAATATCTTCTAAGAATCTTCTGAATATAAAACAAGCTGAGTGAACCATAATCTAATCCCTAAAACATTTTTAATGTTAATTATAGAGAGCAGAAGGGGGGGAGAGAGAGAGGGAAAGAGAAACATTGATTTATTTTTCCACTTATTTATGCAATCATTGGTTGACTCTTGTATGTGCCCTGACTGAAAATTAAACCCCCAACCTTGGTGTATCAGGATGACACTCTGACCAACTGAGCTACCAGAGCCTAAAAGTTACTTTTCAACCAGCTGTCTTATGGACCACAAGCTTCATAATATCAACTTTCCACATAAACTTTATGTTGATTACTTAAATGAAAATTGACACTGTGTAGTCAAAAATTTAATGTGGCACAAAAGAGTTCTGGCTTATGCTCTGGATTCTGAGAGGTCACCTCTAAGCCCTTGGAACGTCATGCCTGACTTGAGTGTCTCTCTTTGCCTGGTGCCTTGGGCCAGCCAGAGAGTAGCAGCGTGCTTTCAAAGAGAGGGCCCTGAGCCATGTTAACAATGGGATGTGGGAGGGAGCTTTGAGTCATGGGCTGTAAGATGACCTATGGAGGGGCTGGACATGGAGAGTAGCCATGTGGGCAGTAACTCATGCCCAAGTGACAGAGCACTATATAAACTCTGGGCCATTGAAATCCAGGAAGCTCTGCATTTGGTACCCTCTGTGTATACAGTCATCCAGGCCAAGGATACCGGGGTGCTCTGCATTTGGTACCCTCTTGGACTCTACCCCCCGCATCTCTTCCCTGGGATTATTTTCGTCTTTACCTTGTAATAACCACAACCATAACTAAAACCACTTTGAGTGAAGTCTATGATAATGTCTGGGTAATTATCAAAACTGAGTGATTTTGAGAACGTCCTAAAGTATCAATTGGTGTTAGAAGTGAAGGTGGTCTTGTGAGGACTGTTCCCTTTACTTCAAACTTGGTCAAATCCTCCCAGACACTTTTTAAAAAATAGTCATATTAGATAAAAAAAATATTTTTATTGCATTGCAAACTACCTCATGGTTGAACCCACAACTTGAAGAAGGCAGGAATTAGTGAAAGTTCCTATAAACAATTTCATTTGTATTTTCTTTATATGGTAAAATGCAAAATCTTCCAATACAGGCTATAGAGACAATCACAATGGGGGTATAGTTTTCTGAACTGAAATCCATTTATTTTAGTACTTTTATGACTATCTATAAGCAATATATTCATAGAAATTTTCTGAATTCATCCTTTGCTAATTTTCAGTCTTTTACCTCAGTAAATTATAATTTAATTTTTATAGTTTTAATTTTTATAATTAATAATGTAATTTTTGAAAGATATAAAATATTAGATTAAAAAAAGCCTGTGCTTTAGGGAAATGAAGGTAACCTTGGCTTTTCTACAGGAACACCTAGACCAGTGGTTCTCAACCTTCTGGCCCTTTACAGTTCCTCATGTTGTGACCCAACCATAAAATTATTTTCATTGCTACTTCATAACTGTAATGTTGCTACTGTTATGAATCGTAATGTAAATATCTGATATTCAGGATGGTCTTAGGCGACCCCTGTGAAAGGGTCCTTCAACCGCCAAAGGGGTCGCGACCCACAGGTTGAGAACCGCTGACCTAAACGGTTTGCTTTCTCACTCTACTCTTGGTAAGAGACCTTTCCTTTGTCTCTTTCTCTCTTTAAAAGCTCTTGGACCGTAGCCAGTTTGGCTCAGTGGATAGAGCATCAAACCTTGGACTGAAGGGTCACGGGTTCGATTACCTGGCCCTGGTTGGGGTGCATGCAGGAGGCAACCAACCAATGTGTCTCTCTCACATTGATGTTTCTCTATTCTCTCCCTCTCCTTCTACTCTCTTTAAAAATCAGTGGAAAAATATCCTTGGGTGAGGATTAACCAAAAAATTAAAAATAATAAAAGCTTTTGGTCGTTCCATATGATAATTATTGATTTGCTCACTTATCATCCACATTAGATTGGTAGTGTTTTAGGCTCATGATCTCTGCATTTCATATTCTTATGTTTAGTACCAGAGCAGTATTAGGTGAATATTAGACATTGTATAGATATTTGTTGAATGAATGAATGAAATAAAACACACCATAGCCTGAGCATCTTGCCTAATGCTGTATCCAGTTGGAAACAATTCTGCCTCAAGGGTTTTGCCCCTTTTGTTGGCCATAAAGATATTATTTTTTTAATTTCTTCATTGGTTAAGTTATTACATATGTGTCCTTATCCCCACATTACCCCCCACCCCCCCACTCATGCCCTCACCCCCCTGTTGTCTGTGTCCATTGGTTAGGCCTATATGCCTGCATATAAGTCCTTTGGTTGATCTCCCTCCTTACCCCCACCCTCCCCTACCTTCTCTCTGAGGTTTGACGGTCTGATCGATACTTCTCTATCTCTGGATCTGTTTTTGTTTATCAGTTTATGTTGTTCATTATATTCCACAAATGAGTGAGATCATGTGATATTTATCTTTCTCTGACTGGCTTATTTCACTTAACATAATGCTCTCCAGTTCCATCCATGCTGTTGCAAATGGTAAGAACTCCTTCTTTTTTACCGCAGTGTAGTATTCCATTGTGTAGATGTACCACCATTTTTTAATCCACTCATCTGCTGATGGGCACTTAGGCTGTTTCCAAATCTTAGCTATGGTGAATTGTGCTGCTATGAACATAGGGGTGTATGTATCCTTTCTAATTGGTGTTTCTAGTTTCTTGGGATATATTCCTAGAAGTGGGATCACTGGGTCAAATGGGAGTTCCATTTTTAGTTTTTTGAGGAAACTCCATACTGTTCCCCACAGTGGCTGCACCAGTCTGCATTCCCACCAGCAGTGCAGGAGGGTTCCTTTTTCTCCACATCCTCTCCAGCACTTGTCATTTGTTGATTTGTTGATGATAGCCATTCTGACAGGTGTGAGATGGTACCTCATCATCGTTTTGATTTGCATCTGTCTGATGATTAGTGACTTTGAGCATGTTTTCATATGTCTCTTGGCCTTCTGTCTTCTTTCGAAAAGTATCTATTTAGGTCTGTTGTCCATTTTTTGATTGGGTTGTTTATCTTCCTTTTGCTAAATTGTATGAGTTCCCTGTAAATGTTGGAGATTAAACCCTTATCAGAGATAACATTGGCAAATATGTTCTCCCATGCAGTGTGCTTTCTTGTTGTTTTGTTGATGGTTTCCTTTGCTTATGCAAAAGCTTTTTATTTTGATGTAGTCCCATTTGTTTATTTTCTCTTTAGTTTCCATTGCCCTAGGAGCAGTATCAGTGAAGAAATTGCTTCGGCATATGTCTGAGATTTTGCTGCCTGTGGATTCCTCTAGTATTTTTATGGTTTCCCGTCTTATGTTTAAGTCCTTTATCCATTTTGAGTTTATTTTTGTGTATAGTGTAAGTTGGTGGTCTAGTTTCATTTTTTTGCATGTGTCTGTCCAATTTTCCCAACACCTTTTATTGAAGAGACTGTCTTGACTCCATTGTATGTTCATGCCTCCTTTGTTGAATATTAATTGAGCATAGTGGTTTGGGCCGATTTCTGGGTTTTCTATTCTATTCCATTGATCTATATGTCTGTTCTTGTGCCAATACCAGGCTGTTTTGACAAAATCTAACACCTTTCTTGATAAAAACTCTCAGCAAGGTGGGAATAGAAGGATCATACCTCAACATAATAAAAGCCATATATGACAAACCCACAGCCAACATCATACTCAATGGACTAAAACTAACACCATTTCCCCTAAGAACAGGAACAAGACAGGGATGCCCACTCTCACCACTCCTGTTCAACATAGTACTGGAAGTACTAGCCATTGCGATCAGACAAGAAGAAGAAATAAAAGGCATCCAAATTGGAAAAGAAGTAAAACTGTCCTTATTCGCAGATGATATGATACTGTACATAGAAAACCCTAAAGACTTCATCAGAAAGTTATTAGACTTAATAAATGAATTCAGCAATGTAGCAGGATACAAAATTAACACCAAGAAATCTATGGCATTTCTATATACCAGTAATGAATTTATAGAAAGAGAGACTAAAACAGCAATTCCATTTACCATCGCACCAAAAAAATTAAGATACCTAGGAATAAACTTGACTAAGGAGGTAAAACACCTCTACATGGAAAACTACAAGACACTGAAAAAGGAGATAGAGGGAGACATAAACAGATGGAAGAACATACCATGTTCATGGATTGGTAGAATCAACATCATTAAAATGTCCATACTACCCAAAGCAATCTATAGATTCAATTTACTCCCCATTAAAATACCAACGGCATATTTCACAGACCTAGAACGAACTTTCTAAAAATTCATCTGGAATAAAAAAAGACCCTGAATAGCTGCAGCGATCCTGAGAAAGAAGAACAAAGTAGGTGGGATCTCAATACCAAATATCAAGCTGTATTACAAAGCCACTATTCTCATAAAGATATTATTTTATTAAATGGACATTTACACACCATGCAAACATATACACCAAACACAAATACACACACTTATAAAAACAAAAATGTGCCACTGTATTTCCTTTATGATGGATGTGTGTAATTTTCTTACTAAATTTAATAGCCTCTGATTTATGTCTTTTCCTTTGTTTTCTATCATCTTTAGATGTCTGTATTTTTTATATTTTTTTTCTAAAGGATATTGGTATATGTATACTCTTTACTTCTAATTCAAACTGGTTTTTAAAAATGTATTTGAACATATTTTTAATAACATCAAAAAATGTAAGCATAGGAAAATAGATAAATTCATATCACTGCTTTCTTTTAACTTTCTTAAACAAAATATTTTATTGCATCATCTGTAATTATATTAACATTATTTTTATTTTATTTACTTTTCTCTGCAGTCATCTTCATAAATATAATTATTTTTGTCATGATGTTGTCTCTTCATTTTATATGCACGTCTCTAGTTTTTCCACTGTTCCTTTTCTCTTCAGCCAATGAATCTGGGAAGATCTTTCTCACTTATTTAAGTTTCTCTTTGGTATCAATATTACAACTTAATGCCTCAATCATAGATTTTAATTTTACATTTATATCTTTATTTTCCTTAGATTTTTATCATATAAATTCAGTAAGCTCACTTTTCATTGTAGAATACAAAATACACATGAATCCTCTCTTTTCATCTTTTGTTTCCTAGGGCACATTTTAACAATTATAACTGAATGCAAAATAGATGTTTACTAGCATGTACTACCATCACAATCACCATCTTGTTTTGTTTCTTTCTTTATATGCAACTTTTCATGGGGTCATGTCAAGGAGTTTGTTTATTTCTTTACTTATATTTTAATATACTTTTTATTATTAATAGTATTACATATATTTCCTATCTCCCCTTTACTCCCCTTCTCCCAATCCCTACCCCCCTCCCATGTCTTCACTACCCTATTACCTATGTCCATGGACAATGCATATAAGTATGTAAGTTATTTGGTTTGTCTCTTCTTGTTCCCCCAACCCTACATCAAGGTATGTGGCATTTTATAGATATGGAGTTTTTAATAATACTTGGTTTGTAAATATTTCTTGGTTCCCTTAGTGGTTACTTAATTACCAGTTAAAAATCCTCTTCCTGTATCTTAAACAAAAGGGCTGATTAAGGCAAACATCCCCAGCCCAGAAGGGCTGGTATTTAACAGTTTTTGTTTAATATGGATCCATTGACCAATTGACTTATTATAGACAAATGGCTCCTTTTATATTGGATAATAAGTTTGAGTAAATTTATAAGAAAGACACAGAAACTACATTTTAGTTAAATAAATGTTAAAGTATAACATTTGAATATATAGTTATATACATAATCAAATTTATATCTGGTATGTATATGCATGCACATGTATATGTGTATCTGTATGTATATACTCATAGACAATTTTAATACATTATAATTGACAAAACCCTACAAATCCTTGAGCAACCTATAAATGGGTTTTTCTTAAAAGGTATATAGGATGCTCACTGAAGACATTAAATTAGCATTATATATATATATATACATATATATATATATAGACACACACACATATATATATACACACACACACATATATACACAATACTAGTATGTATATTTAATTATCATATATAATTCAACTTATATATTATAAATTTAATTCCAATATATAATGCATTAATATAGAGGGGAGATACAGAAAGAGAGAAACTAACTACTGGTTGTAAAAGCAAGGAAGAAAATATGATAGAACTGGAAAAAAATTAAGACTCGAGTAGAAATGGGAATTGAAACTAGGAGCCCCAACTACTATGCCATTTCCTTTGTGAAATAATTATTGTCCTGTGGAAGATACTGCAGTGATATATTAATGGAATATTATAATGTCCAAGATTACCCATGGTTTGGTCAAGATTGGTACTGAAGTCGCTGAGTTGCTGATATATTGAAATGTAATCATTATTTTTATAACAAATTCTTTTTTTCTTTCACCACTCTGTTCTGGTCTTGCATAAAATACACTCCTAAAGCTCAGGACAACATAAAATACATGTATAACATGCTCTAAGAATTAGATTTGAGGGGAGTGGGATCTCAAGTAACCTCATGACATTTTGACCAAAATAATATTTCCTAAGTGTTCTTTTAATGAAAAACCTAGAGAACTCCTGAAGTTGGTGATGCATAATTAAATTCAGGAAATATTTCATTCTGTTTTGCAAAATAAGCCAATTTTCTTCTTAAAGTTTAATATAATGAGTTCACAAACAGGAGGAAATATAAGCAACTTATCTCACAACTTACTTAACTGAATGACTTAATACTGCCTTAATTTTGTTTGTCCAATTGTCCCTTTGGCTTATTAATCCCTCACTATCTTTCAAAGTCTGTGTTTAAAGTGTTTAATGTAATCCTACTCAAGGCCATTTGTAGCAAATGGAGTAATTAGGTATACAATGGCTTAATCTATATAATCCAATAGAGCAAACCTTTTAGACATATTTTTAATAAAACTAAAAAAAAAGGTTGGCTTTTGATTTTGGCCAACTGATGTTGTTTATGCTGTGTTCATTAATTGTATATTAAATACCTCTTCTGACGATGGTATTATGCATGCACTGTTGCCTTATACAAGTGAGTAATGACTTCATTCCTGGTCTCAAAGTGCTTGTGCTTTAAAAGGGAAGATTTGAAATAGACTCAATTAACAATAATGCCCAGCTGAATGTGGTAAGTACAGTCAGGGAGTTAGGCACTGAATGCAGAGTGAGTTTAGAAGAGACAGGTCTGCCTGCCCGACAGGAAAGAATGAAGGCTCCATGCAGCAGTGACATTCAAACTGAGTGTTGACTAATGGATAAGGTTTGGTAGATAGATATAGGAAAATTGCATGTTAGGTCTAGTGAGATGCATTAATAAAGGATCAAATGTGGCAAATGTTTAGAATAAACCAAATGGGAGCTTTAGGTAGCATACTTGTATGGAACTCAATAGTTTCGGAGAAAGACTGTTTAAGACTATGAATGCCAAGTTGAGGAGTAGATATTTATTATGAATCTGTTTACAATAAATATTAGCATATGAACGTTCCATGAGAATCTCTTTATAAAGGAAAAAATACATAAAAAGAGACAAACTATTTCTGTGGGAAAATTTAAAAAACAGTTTATTTAATAATGGTTCTTGTGACATCAAATTCTTGATGTTTTTTGCAACTTTTAGTTGAAAGCTTTTCTTTTAGGCTGTTTATCACTTTCACATTTATAATCTAATGATTTTATTTTTACATTAAAAAGCATGTATTGTTCCCAAATGTAGAACATGTGCGTACCTGCTGAGATTCCACTTATCCTTTTTTTAAAAAACGTTTATATGCCTGATTGCTTTTAGAAACCTAAGCTGTTGTCATCAGCCTGTGACAGCCACCTACATGTAAAACAGAATGTTGGGAGGGAATACCAAGTGATGCCTGGCAACTTTACAACATGTAAGGCTGGGCCATCACTGCATAGTCCATTGTTCATTCAAATAACCATGAGCAGAGTGGGAGCCAAAGGGCAGGCGCCCTCCACAGCATCTACAGTCACACCTGCTCAGCTCCAGTCTCTCCTTGCCGCCCCACACCAAGCCCAGCTGAGGGTTCCTTTTAGAACTAAATGGAATGTCAGAGGGGACAGTGCAAGGCATTGGTTATATTTTTACTAACATTTCCCCTGGGCTTTCATATAATGTGCATGTAAGTCTCATATAGGGTGTACTGGTTGATGCACTGGATTGAGTTTAACAAAAAGAACAACAGTCTATTTTTATATCCATTTTTTAATTTTTTTCTTTATTGATTAAGATATTACATATAGGTCCTTATCTCCCCATTCCCATCCCCAAGCTCCCCCCCCCCACTCATGCCCTCACCCCCCTGTTGTCTGTGTCCATTGGTTAGGCTATATGCATGCATACAAGTCCTTTGATTGATCTCTCCCTCTTACCCCCACCCTCCCCTACCTTGCCTCTGAGGTTTGACGATCTGATTGATGCGTCTCTATATCCAGTTGTCTAGGGTAAAACTCAAAATAGCAACAGATGTGGGGCAGACGCTGAGGATGGGTGCTGCAGCAAGTGCACAGGCTGCTGGCTGTCCCAGGCATGGGGTCTGCAGTTGCTGGATGATGTGAAGAGGGTGGGAAGTTCACACTGGCTGGGGAGGTGGCCGCTCATCAGGGAATAGTGACAACTTGTCAATCAGCACAGAATCACTCTACTTTTAACAACTGCTGGGCATTACTACTGTGTGCCTCTGTATCTTAAAGTAATACAGGGTTCTAAGAACACATGCTGTTGTCATTGATCAACTAATAAAGGAAATGAATATCAGTTTTAGTAAGCAGGATATCTCTATGTGGGCTCTGTAACTTTTAAATAAGTTTATCCAATTACATAGTTACATTTAAGATGATCATCTCAGGGTTGCATACAAAGGGCCCCCCCAAAGACCAAATTATGAAATTTGAGCATTTGCATAAGTTTTACTTGTGACCCTATGAAATATTTGTCTTACCTGTAAATGGTTTATTTGGTCTTGGTGTCCATCTAAATCTGATAACACCATATCACCTTACAGATTAATACTTTTCAAAGCCCTAGAGATACAGAGCTATGTACCTAATTATATATATTAAAATTTAAAAAGTATCTGTCTCTGAACCACCTTAATATATGCCACTCAATGACAAAGCAGAAGAGAGAACTGAAGGGCAAATATTTTGGGGAGAGGAAAATGAGAAAGAAGAAAATTCGAGAAGTGTTGTAATTTGGGCATAAGAGAATGAGAAGGGGAAAGAAAAGGGCAAACCCTACTAAGAAGCCAAATAGCACACTTACAGAGATAGAGAAAGATAAAAAATTAAAACATTATTAATGGCTGAAGGAAAAAATCTTGATGGGTTAAGAAAAAATGGAGAAATGGGGAGAAAAACAGGGAGCCTCTGAAACAAGTAAAAAGAAAATAATAAAGAACAATAAAAGGGAGAAAATGTGAAAGGAAAAGAGACATAGAAAAGATAAAGAAAAGGTGAAAGTGATAATAATAAGGAAACCTGGGAGACAGACAGGATTACAGTGGACACTAAATAAGAAGGAAAAAATATTTTGAAAGAAAAATAATAACACTCGAGGAATTAGAAGAAAAATGGTCTAAAGCCATTGAACTCTACTGGGAAGAATTACCTTCACTCAGGATATTTATTAATCAGTTTTAAGTATTTCTCAGTTAATGGATCAGAGACCCTTGATTGCTTAAAAGGAAACCCCAGCATTGGATACTAATTGGGATATTTTGGAAATTTTATGTTCATCAATAATTATCTAAAGAGAAAAAAAAATACAAAACAAGAGAAAACCATCTTAGGGAAACCACCAGAGGCAGTCTAGTGATTAGTTCTAGAATGTTAATTAGAAAAAAAGTGATTTGCTTTTTTTCCAAGTCATGAAGAGATACATTAACAATATCAATCAGCAGCCATTTGATTATATCTCAATACTCACAATATAAATTACTATTTAATCACATAGTAGTGAGCAAGCTGAGCAGATGGAGGACGAGAAACAACAGGGAAAGATTTATCTACTTTAGCCAGTGTTAACAGCTGGAAAGAAAAGTGGAGTATAAAATGCACTTCTTCCTAACTATGACAAGCCATGACTAAAATTAAAAATTCATTAGAGATGAATTAATTCCTCTCATACTAGAAAATATATATAGATTGATTCTGGGAATACATTAGCTACTGGTTGTGTTATTAATAATTTTATTTTTTAGTTATTTTGATGATAGGAGAGGATTTGGGGGTTATTGTAGATGGATATATTACCTCCAAGTTTGCAGGCAAGAATGGCAGTCAAGCCTGGCCAGTGTGGCTCAGTGGTTGAGCATCAACCTATGAACCAGGAGGTCAAGGTTCAATTCCTGGTCAGAGCACATACCTGGTTGCGGGCTCGATCCCCAGTGTTGGGTGTGTTGTGCAGGAGGCAGCCGATCAGTGATTCTCTCTCATCATTGATATTTCTATCTCTCTCTCCCTCTCCCTTTGTCTCTGAAAACAAGAAAAATATATTTATAAAAAAAGAGATACTTGCTAAATAATGATACAAGTATGCTGACAACACCATGTAAATAACTCTTTTATATTTTATTTCAATATGTACTAGTATGTTCTTGAACCCTCTTGGCATTAAATTAAGTAAGCTCTGCCATTAATTTTCAATAGCATAGAGGAAAACTAAATTGGAGGGCTTTCATCCTTCTTTGTGCTTTGTATACCCCAATTATTACCACCAACACAAGCTGTTATTATGTAACATGTAAAAACTCTTTCATTCCTCAAAATCCTTTCCAACCTAAATTTGCCTCCTACACTATAAAATATTTTTGAATTCATTAAAAAATGTGTTTATAGCAAATCTCAGTTCTTCTCTTTTGTATGATCCTTACATAATGATGTTCTGGTTCTTTCTAGACCTTTTTTCTCACTTGACACAGTGCTCCATAATATCTAAGAAAATAAAATTTAAAAAATAAAGTGATTTAATAGTTTTTTATCTTTAGATAAACATAAAAGCCAATATTTTGAAGATTGCTGACACATTTACAAAAATAATAGTGTAGTCACTTTATAGAATCAGAAGCAACATGCGTGTTTCAATTTGTCCTAAGACACTAAGAATTTTCTCTTAAAGTTACTGGCTTTGATGGAAAATATTGTCATGCATTTAACACACCTCAAAATGCTGTATCTAAATTAAAGAAACCATTAGGCTGTACCCCTTAAACTTATATAGCCATCTGTGTCAATTATTTCTCAATAAACAGGAAAAGTGCTATTTGGAAAAAGGCAAAAAATACTTTTTAAAAAGTGTCAATGATTTTTAATTGTTATTAATATATTACAGCAGTGATTTTCAACCAGTGTGCTGCAAGAATTTTTTAAACATGCAATACCTGACTATTTAGTCAGGGGTACTGATCTCTTTTTCCCTTAGGTTGTCAAATTTAAAAAAATGACAACAGCCAACACAACATAGCCCTCCATTGTGAATGCCCATCTTAAATCATAAATATATTGATCATATAGTAAAGTTGCATCTTATTGGTCAGGTTGCATAATGTTTTGACTGATTGGTTAATTCTTAATATCAGAAATCCTTATATGCAAGTATAGGCGCCAGATTTTTTCAAAAGTCACTTTGGGAAAAAAAAAGGGTAAGTAATGACTATTATTATATTTTTGTAAATCAAAATTATACCTATTTTTGGTCAGATCAGCAAAAAATTATATTTGTGGTGTGCCACAGAATTTTATTAATTAGCTTATGTGTGCCATTAGGTGAATAAGGTTGAAAATCATTACATTACGCATACTCAATTGCATACAAATTAGTTAAATTCTCACTTCTTCATGCCACAAGTAATTGTATCAGGATATGACCATATAATACTAAAATACTTAGATTACAAATCAAGAGCGGGTACATTTGTATGTGCTTTTTTTTTAAATTTGGGGAGCTGCACGTAGCATATCGACATTGTAAACCTCTGGTTATTAAATGTTAGTATTTCAACTACTTTATTGCAGTTCTATAAACCATTGTTTTAAAAGGGGCTAAATTAATGTAAAATATAAGCAGTGTAGAAAGAGCTTGTAACAATGAATGATGTTACTTTTGTTTAATAACCTATGTAGGTGAAGTAAGTCTATTTCACACATATTTCTTTCTTTCTTGTGTCTTACCTAAAATACAGAAAAGGGATGATTTCCTATGAGGATACAATAAATGCGTAGAGAGTATTCACATTTGCTCAAGAAGCTAACTATTCGTAAATAATTAGCTCAAACAATACGGCAGGGTGGTGTGAGCGACAGCTGTGGGTGTGCCAGTTGTAAGATGCCCAGGCCAATCTGCAGGAGATAATTTAGCAGCAGGAGCATCTGGCTCCTTTGCAGGCTCCTTAGGCATTTTTCTTGGCACCAGTTAGTTACCTCTAGGTTTATTACTTGATGATACATTTTAATCGGTCCATGGATTATTTGGCTAACAGTTAACCTGTCCTTATCCCTTTTTCTTTTTTAATTTATGTTGCCTTTTGCCTTTATTAGGTCATTGTAGAGTGTGTGTGTGTGTGTGTGTGTGTGTAAATGCCCCAACGCTTTACTAATAACTTCCTACTAGCAGAAGACATGAGTGGCTGGGCTGTGTGGATTCAGGAAACAGGTTACAGAAGCAAAAGAAGGTCCCTTGGAGCTTAGGAGAAAGAAAGCAAAGGATACTTGTCTAAGGAAACAAGGAGGGGGAAAGGCATAGACATGCTCTCTCTCTAGAGAGCGTGCCTTGGGTCCTTTGTTTTTAGGGATTTTCCTGTTTTCTAAAGATAGGAATTTTAAGGGAGTTCCCAGGGGAGGTTCTCAATAGAATATTCATCAGGGTCCTGGTTCTACTGATTGGTCCATGCTAGGGGTAAGGAGGTCATTGTTTATTGCATCTGGTCCTGATGTCAGCCTCAGGTGATGCTTCCTTTGGTTTTGCTGCTTTTCTGGGACTGGAGCTAAATCACAACTGAGGCCTAGATGTTGTCTCTAGTTTGACCAAAACTCTGTCTCTGTGGTCAACAGACCCAAGGCTTTGTTCCTGACATTATTTGATGCTGAGGAGAACCTTATTGTCCTGAGGGCTTAATGATTAAGGGAGTGATCATGCAAGGGAGAAGGAGGCAGGTGAGTCAGGGTGCTGGATGAAACCAGTTTAAATTAGATATCTGTCTCAGTTTCCCCATTCCACTTGCCAAGGAATTTTCTTAGCTTCTTAAAATCCTGCCTCAGATACACATTAGATTCACCTCTGGAACTTTGGCAAAATACCATACCTAGATCTGGTACAAATCACACAAACACACACACAAAGCCTTGAGGGAAACAGCCAGCATTGAGAATACTGAATGTGATACAGAGACTCCATTTATGCCACAGTATGTTTTTCTAGGAATAACTTGAACAGAATTTTATTCCGTGAAATAGAAATTATTTGCTGTATAATCTAAAAGGCTCGTCTCTTTTCCTCATTAGGCTCATTAACCTGTCCTTTGATTAGATAACCTTCCCCTTGTGACCCATCTTGAATTGAAGCCGTTTGCTTTGTGGCGACTGTCAGAATCCTCAGATCAAGGGCCCCTCAGCTTCAGGACGTTTTATGTTAATCTAGTTTGTCTAAGTGCTATTTCTCACCTGGCTTGTTATCAAATATCCTGGAGCCCCAACTCCCTTCTCACACAGTGTTTTACAGATCTACAAGTTAATTATCGTTTTTTTTACGCAGCTAAGAGTGTTAATGGATTACCCACAACTATGCTGAGTCTCAAATGTCTCTTTATTCCACACTACAGTAATAAAGACTCCCTCCATGAAGGTATCCCTGCTGCCTTCTTCACTGCCCCTGCCTTCTTCATCTCCAACATCTAGTGCATAATGGAAACATAAATATTTGTTGAATGAATGCTAAAAAGTTATACTAAATAGGGGGTTTTACTTATGTATTTCCTGCCCATCCTGAACTGTTCCATTTAGACATTACTTATTTTTAATAATATTTACGATTAATAGCTCAAGGTGAAAATGAAAGTGAAATATGCCTCAAGAATTTATTATAAATGCCATCAAGGGGCTTTGTTTTACAAATCTTTCTCAGAGGGTATCAGCAGAAATGTAGAAATAAGGTAAGGGCAGGCTGACACTGTTCTTAGAGCTGGGAGATGAAAAAGTTGTACTTGATCATTAGTGTTGTCTTCAACTTAATATTTTTTTCTTTCATCTCCCCGTAAAGATTTTCTTTTATTTTCCTTTAATTATTTGTATTGAATTCCCCTAAATGTCTCTATGCTCCTTTAACAACAAAAATATTCAAAATGGCAAACCATGTCAATATTGACTGTAGTGTCTTTCAAGTTGTTTTAGGTATGCTTGATAATTTTTTATTCAAATTCAAAGTATTGAAAATATTTTTATACAATTCTTTTTTCTCCTGTGCTCCTCTTTCTGTCTTCCATTTATTTATGCCTCCCTTCCTTTTTCCTTTTACTGTATGTTTGTTTTCTATGTTTTTTTTATGTTGTTTGCTCCTATGTCTGATCAATTATTGCTTCTACTGTTTTGAATATCTATTAAATAATAAAACCATTCATTTATTGATATAATATTGATTTAAAGGTGCACTATCCACAAGGTACTGTTTTAGGCGACAGGACAATATAACTATAATATAAAGTGTGAAGGGAGAAAAATAGAGAAAAAAGGTAAGAGATGTGTAAAAGAAATTACTTTTGCTTGTGTTTCTCTTCTTGAACACTGTTCATACTTCTAGAATTTCACCCTGTTGCAAATGTAAAATGTAATGTATATTATTAGGACCATGACTGCCGTTCTTTTTTTAAATATACCAGAGGCCCAATGCATGAAATTCGTGCAAGGGGCTTGGCCCTTACAGCCCCGGCTTCGTCCTCAGAGGTCATCCAGACGGTTGTTCTGCTCTTCGGTCTAATTAGCATATTAGCTCTTTATTATATAGGATTTTTATTGATTTCAGAGTAGACGGGAAAGGGAGAGAGAAATAGAAACATCAATAATGAGGGGGAATCATTGATCAGCTGACTCCTGCACACCCCACACTGGGGATCGAGCCCGCAACCTGGGCATGTGCCCTGACCGGGAATGAAACTGTGACTTTTTGGTTCATAGGTTGATGTTCAAACACTGAGCCTCACCAGCCAGGCTAGCAAGTATTTCTTATTAAGAAGTTTTTAAATCAGTACTTTAGAAGACATATAAAGTCAGAAGTATTCAAAAAGAATAAGACAGATTGTCATTTCCTTGCTACACTCAATGTAGGTTACAATGATTTCTGCAATGTCAGCATATATCCAAGAACATATATGTATCCATATATGTGTATACAATATGTGCATATAAGATCTGAATTTGTCAGTACTCTGTATAATTTATTATATTCTCAAGTTCAGCTGATATTTTATACCACTAATGTACAAGCTTATGTGCATCTCTTCAGAATTTGTTTCACATGTAATTCATATGCAAATATAACCTAAAACTAAGCAATATTATACCAAGTATATTGAAGTCTGCTTGCATACATTGAATCCATTAGAGAAAGCGCTGCCATTGGAAAACCAAGTATGTGATTTTTAAATATTATTATTATTATTATTATTAAAACAATGAATACTAGATCTTGAAGAGACTTTAAAAGTGCAGGATGATTTTCTTTAGCCAGATGGAAGACTTTTCCCCTGGGACCTTGTTTGCCAGGAAGAATCCTGGGTGGGAAATACCAGCAGCTGGCATGATAATGAGTCCACTTCACCACAAATGAGTTGATTATTATTCCATTCCTGCAGCCTTGTAATTCTCAGTTGCATGTCATTTATACACAAATAAAAAATAGCTATTATATTATAGCTAAACTCTGGCAATCTAGAAGAACAACATTTACAAACATAAGAGACAAACTGGGAAATGCATGCAAATGAAGCTGGAGGTAATGGAAAGCTACAGAGTTTAAATGTTCCATAAAACATCCCTTGTTATTGTTTTAAAAATCAAAAACAAGTCTGTATGAATATGTAATTTCCATAGTTGGAGTCCAGCCTTGTTTTATCATTACATCATTTAACAGTAGGAAGACTATGTCGTTTATTTACCTTAAGTGATGTATCAGAAATTATTATTGTATATGAAAGCGAATTGTATGTTAGCATATCATGGACCCAAATTTGGAAATGAAATAGAAAAGTCTTGAATTAGAGGATATTGAGGCTTGACAATACAGCGCTCCTTTGGGACAAGACAATGCAAAAGTGAACCTCAGGCCCAGACCGGTTTGGCTCAGTGGATAGAGCATTAGCCTGCGGACTGAAGGGTCCCAGGTTCGATTCCGGTCAAGGGCATGTTCCTTGGTTGCGGGCACATCCCCAGTACGGAGTGTGCAGGAGGCAGCTGATCGATGTTTCTAACTCATCGATGTTTCTAACTCTCTATCCCTCTCCCTTCCTCTCTATAAAAAATCAATAAAATATATTTTTTAAAAAAGTGAACCTCAGAACACACACATATGGTGGACACTTTGGAAAGTTAAAGCCTAAACAAAAGTTAAATCCAAAATGACTTTGATATGACAATGAAATATAAAATGAATGTTATAATATTGAAATATAATGAAATGTATTGAAATATAATGACAATGAAATAGAAACTGAATATTTTAGAAAATAGGCAGCATTAAATTCTGTTATGGGTAATATCAAACATACCAGCATGTAAAACACTTAAAAGTTTAATAGAAATCAATTTATAGTAAATGAAAATCTGAGAAAATAATAATTTAAGATGTATAGCCAATGAATTGGTAATACATTTTGCTAATTAAAACAATAACTTTAAAATAGAAAAGCTAGTTTAATTGTAGGGTTACTCATTGATAAAATAAATTTGGTGTCAAAGTGAAATAAATAAGTTTTATAACTAAATTTATTAAGTCATGAAATCACTTACAAAGATTAGAAATTGTCAAAGCAGTATGATATGCATTAAGGAAAACAATGTTGAAATATAGTACATTACTAAACTATGGACCAGGGAAAAAGCTATCAGAGATAAATAATTGCCTGATAGTTATTAAAATATTTTAAGTGAATATTTCTGTTTGTTTGGTGAATTAACTTAGTAGTTAGTGAATACTTTGGTAAAATAAAAACCTGTTTAAGCTTTTCAAAAAATGAAATAAAACTAGTAAAATTTATATCAATTAAGTTTATTGCAAACAATTATAATTGTTCACCTTAGTACAGAAAATGTGAAAGTAATATTAAAATATTGTTTAAGATCCAATTATCCTCATTATTTACAAGTAAAATTATATTTTAAAACAATTTGTTTCCTTTCATAATTTTTTTGAAAATATAAGTTGTGTGAGCATATCAAAGTAGTATAGTGTATGGGAACTAAGAAAATTGCTACCATATTAGTTCCAGGACAGTCAGAGACTGTGATACCTCTTTTAGCAACAATCAAGTGATGCAACTGAAGAGTAGGAAACCTTGTCATAAGAGACATAGATAAATCCTAGAATATTCAGGAAGTGTAATATAAACAGTTAATAATAGGAGATATTGACTTATGAAAAAATATTATAGAAATAAGCATGCTTACAAGAGTAAACAAAGATTAACCAGTCATTGTCAGCAATCTATAATAATAAAAGCGTAATATGCTAATTAGACCGGACATCCTTCCAGAACATCTTCCAGATGAAGCCAGGGCTGTGAGGGAAGCCCTGTCCAGGGTGCCGGAGAAAAGCCAGGGCTGGCAGCCGGGGGAAGGAAGGCCTACTCTTGCACGATTTTCATGCATTGGGCCTCTAGTGTATAAATATTTAAAGAATAAAGGAAGAGCAATTACCTAGCATAACATGGGTAAAAATATTTAGACCCATTTTAGAAATAGAGAATTTTTTTTCTTTATTGATTAAGGTATTAGATATGTATCCTCATCCCCTCATTGCCCTCACCACCCCCCCCCAGCTCGTGCCCTCTCCACCCTAGTGTCTG
>NW_005871084.1:7315016-7388677 GCF_000147115.1 Myotis lucifugus
ACGATATTACTAACCCCAAATAAAGGTGGCCACCCGAGCTAAGAGAGTTAGGAGATAAGGGGGAAAGAAGAGTAAAAGGTAGAAGAGAAAAAAGAAAGAAAGAAAAAAAGGAGTGCAAAAATGAAATTGGAAAAAAGGGAGGGGAAAAAAGAGGAGGAAAGAAAAAAAAAGAAAAAAGAAAAAAAAGTAAGAGAGAAAAGAGAATGAAGTATAAAAGGGGAAGAGACTATTTATATGAGGAGAAAACTCCTATAGATCCGCCACTAATACCAACAAATTACAGCAACAGATTCCTGGAGATGAATACAAACTACAAACAACCAATAATATCAAGCGACGCAAGGGAAAACAGAAGCACAGAAATAACGGGGCGGGGGGGAGAGGGAGGGGCAGGAAAATAAAAAGAATAAGCAGTCTAACCTCACAAACAATCCTAAAAAAAAACCCCAATATACTCGTCAATCAAGCAAACAACAATAAAACAATAGAGAGAGAAAAGAAGAAGAAGAAAAAAAATAAAAAAAAATAAAATAAAATAAAATAAAAAATTGGATAGTGAAGGAAGATAAGGGAAAGGTGTATAAGGATTTATAGCAGGGGATTGGATGTAGGATATATAAGTAGGGTGAAATTTTGACAGGGGGTAAAAAGAATAGGGAAAATCTAAAGCTGGAGTAGGGTAAGAGAAACAGGACAGCAAAAGGGAAAAAGTGGGGAAGATTGTTTAGCACAGAGGCAAATTGAGGTAGAGAAAAATGTTGCTAAAGGAACGATGAAAATAGAATGGAGAACATTAGTCCCAAAATAAAATAAAGACAAAATAAAATGACACTTTAAAAAATGGTAAAATGGTAGCGGTAATAATACTAGTTAAAAATAAAAATGTAGTAGCTGAAAGGGCAAAATCAGGTGATGGAGAAAAAGAAAAAAAAATGTTTTCTTAGTTAAAAGGTGAAAAAGTAATTTAAAAAAATAAAAATAAAAATGTGCAGTAATGCAGGTGCTTCAGATCTTCTACTCTTCTTATTGGCACGCCCGGAATTCAGGAGAGTGTTGAATTTCCCTCTGATACACTGTTCCTCTGTGTTGTAAGCCACAGTCCTGATTTTAAGGCCGGCCGTAAAATCCCCTTATTGCCTTATCTGTATTTACAGAAGAGTCAGTTCGTGGCTCTGCCTCTGGGTGGCAGTGTGTCTGGATTGACCTCCGAGGCTATAAGTTCTCTCTGACCAGGAGCTCTCTATTGTACCTGAACCAGCCCCGCCCAGAGCTGGTTCCCCAGGCGCCACTCCCAGCTCTGTTTCCCAGGCTCCCCAAAAACAATCTTCCCCTACAAGCTCTGCTAGTGACCCCAACTGGGCAATCACATGCACTGGGGTCAACAATCAAACTCACAGAAGTAAGAGGAAGTGTGTAAACAAGAGCCTGGGAAGCTGTGCAAACTCGCAGGGTTCCACCCTCCAGAACTGCGCGGAGTCTCCGCGCGCGCTCAAGCCCCTGGCACCAAGTAGCCGGCTATCAGGGAAACTCTGAGGCAGCCCTCAAAAGGATCAATTTAAAATGGCTAAAACTTCATTATGGAGCTTACTGAATTATTACGTCAAATATATATATATATATATATATATATATATATATATATATATTTATATATATAATTTCCCCCTCATTCCTCTAATCTAATCTATTTACATGAGATTTTATGGACTCTTTACTAAGGATGTAAATACTAGTAATGGGAATTCCTTGAGTTTTCTTTTTTCCATTACTTTCACTGTCTCCTTTTTGAATACTCTTTCTATCTTGTGTATCTTAATAATTATTAAAGAGAATGTTAGTTTCTTTTTAAGACTTAATAAGATTATCAGGTTCCTTAGAGAGATACTTACTGAGACTTGCCTCATCTACTAAATTCTGCACATCGCCTGCCCAGTTATTCCCCAGCATTGGTGACCTCCACATAGACCTCCTGCTCTGCACTGTCTTTCTCAGCCTGGACTTCATTCTATATTAGTGGGTTTCTGCCCTACCACAGTGGGTTCAGGAAGTCCTGGTACTACATAAAGTTTAGAGTTTGTCTGAACAGAAAAATTAGTCTCTATTACCAAAAGAACACAAATGTCATGATGCATTCATTCTATGTAACACTTGGAAAATCTCCGACCTCGCTGGACAGCCTGGTATGTTATAGTTGATTTGTTATGCACTATCATGTAAATTGCTTCCTCCTCTAAACTGGAATATCTTTGTAAATTTTTTTGTAATGCATATTTTGCAATCTTTTTATCTATATAACATCTATGCTGTGAGAATACATGTGACATGCATTTGGATAAATTCTGGTATCGCTTGCAATTTGAAACTCCTTGCAAACATTTAGATTCATTTTATAAATGCAGACACACCATATGTTATTCAAACACTTTGAATATCCCACTAGATGTTTTGCTGCCATGAGTACTTTCTATTCTTCTACTTCAAAAGCTAAAAGGAAAAAAATAACATGAATGAAACCTTTAATAATTAGGAAGAATATAAAAGTCAGAAGTTACACCTGTTGGGAGTCAGATTCTAAGTCAACAAAAGCATATTGAGCGAGTAAGTGAGCTAGCCTGGAAAAGAGATTCTCAAGGGGGCCAAATATTGTTTTCCCCAAATATTTTTGGATTAAAGGGAGTAAATAGTTAGCCAACTCCTTCCAAACTGTAAGGGAATAACATTTGATTTATAAAATTGTTTCTTTCTTCTGAAAATCCATTCAATACCCAGGGAAACAAGGCATAGTAGCTCTACAAACTGTGTTTTTGTTGTTTACTTTTAGCTATGCAAACTGAAGTCTCTCTGGGCTTTTTCCATCCTTATATTAATGTTAATATCCAGCTTCCACATGGGGTTAGCCTTAAATGTATATATATTCTATCAGGACCGGAGTCTTCCTACACTGTAGTTATAAAACCTCTGCTTCTAACTACATTGAAAACCAAAGGAAGAAACCTTTGAGATCATCCAGTCCATTTCCAATGGAAAAGTATCAACTAATTTCTGACTTATATCAGAGTTTTATGTGCCCCTTACTATACTCAAGTATTGGTTATAGTTGTTATTTTATTTTTGTAAGAATATCCCACCAGTCCTAAACTATCTTTGATTTACTTTTCAAAAAATGCCCTTGTACATAGTATTCTGCTTATATTAAAAGCTGAATCAGTTAGTGCCGTATCCCTGATGACTTGAAAAGGGAAATTGAACTACATACAGCTCTCAAAGTGAGTATGTCATTTTCATATTGTTAGTATTTTTAATATGCACAAAATTCCTCCTGACAATAAAGATTATATATAGTTTCTGGGATAAAAGGAGCTACAAAATGGTTCTGACCTTCACTTCTTTGCCAGTTGGGGCGTTTTCCTATTTTTAAATTACTGGCAGAATAGAATCCATCTTGTAATGAACAGTCATTCTGATAAAGTGTTACAGTCAGTGTAGGGTAATCAGTGGGCTGAAACACAAGCTTAATTTCCACCTAGAGAGTCAATCCTATGGAGGAATAAAATTATATTTTTGATAGTCATGATTACAATCAAAATAGAAGTAGTTTAGTCAGATCATTCTTATGTTAATAGAATTTAGGTACATGAAAAATACATTTCTCATTTTTTTTCCTTAATGACACATGATTTTGTAGGATACAAGAGGCAGACTAATAGAAAACTTTTTGGTGGGTCCATTCTGATGAGGTATAAAATGACAAGTGTCATGCTGAGGTAATACAGGTGAAATTTCCTAGGAAGTCAGAGAGCCAATTATTCAGAAACACGATATCAGGTCACCTTGCTCGTAATTCTCAAGCATGTCTCGGGTACATACATTACCAATTCACGGTTCATCTTCAATCTCATCCAATCTATGCTGAATAAAATGTTGGCTTTTACAGCATCAAAACTGAAAAACCATTTTCAGAGACTCGGTCATGAATAATGGAGCTAGACAGACAAGCAGAAGTAGACACACCTTCTTCTCATTGCTTGTCTCCACTTCTCATTGTAACTACTTGGACCTTCGTTCATCTCATCTGTGAACTTTATTTCTCTTTCTCATGTTTAACTTTGAAAAGGAAATGTGCCTTAAACATTACTTTATCAGAACCATTTGAAATGTTGTAGCAATAAATTCTAAAGTATTATTTGAAATACAAAACATAGCTCATAAAAGGCTTTTCCATTTTTTAAAAAAAGTTCATGCTTTAATGTTCTGTAATATTTGATAAAAATTTTTCAAAATGTTTTATTCCCATTTCTCTGGCTAAAATTATAAACACACTTTATAGTAGTGTATTGTTCATGTATGTTTGAACTAACAGTGGATTGGCACTAATTCTTGGCTCTTGAAATGCTCTTGTCTTTGGTTCATACATGGTCCACTTTTATTTATGCGTTTAGTCCATATATTATTTTCTGTAAATATCCCCTAACAGGATATTTTCTGTAAATATCCCATGTCTAATCAAATGCTCTCCAACCCCTCTCTGTCTCCCTAAAACTGACTTATGCAATCTCCCGAATCTCACTATTATCATTTTCTTACCTCCCATTTTATAGGCATCTATTTTATCTATAACTCTTGCTAAAATGTTAGGATTATGTTATAGTTGTTGTTGATATTTACCAAAGTGTTTCCTGTCATACATATCTTTTCAGGCTTTTTACATTAATTTTATTTTGCTAAGATTCATCTGTATTTTGTTGGCTGTTGGTTGTGTATTCACTGCTATATTATATTCCATTGTGTTCTTGTATCATTAATTGTCTTTCCTATTTATAGATACACTAGAGCCCCAGTGCATGGAATACGTGCACTGGCAGGGTCCCTAGTGGCTGCCAGCTGCTGGCCAAGGAAGCTCCCTTCCCCCAGCCGCCTGCCACCACAGCCATCGGCCCCACCCCCTGGTCGAACTCCTGGTCCAGGGGACAATTTGCATATTAGGCTTTTATTATATACAATGGATTGTTTCAGTTTCTGCTATTATGTAGAAGGCTGTTATGAACATTGCCTTACACAATGATAAATTGGAAAGCATGTATTATTCAAATGTAATATCTTACTTGTATATTAACATTTTTCCTTCAACCTAACATTAACTTTTAAACTTTTAACTAAAGAAAAATGGTGACATTTCTTTTGCTTCTGTATTGAGCTGCAGTATTACGTATTTTCAAAACTGATCTTTAAGTCCACACTTTTCAGGTGCTAGAAACCAAATCCAACTTGAATTAGTTCAAGTACAACTGTGAATTAACCCTGAATCTATTACAAGGTATTTACATATCTCAGAGAAGATGTGGACAGAAATTTCATTTAGGATCAGAAATCAGGGAACAAACTCTGTAGCATTTTCTTGTTTTATTTTTGTTGGTTGCACCATGCTACTCTTTATCTATCTTTATAGTTTATATTTTTATTGCTTGTTTCTTTCCTTTAAAAAGACTTTTATTGCTAGCTGTGGTCTGAAGTTCATGGAAAGAAGAAAAAAGGCCGTCATGAGTAGCTCCCTTAATACATATCCTCAGATACGTATTATCTTGCAGTAATGTTGTTTAGTCCTGCGTCTTAGCCGGATCCAGGGAAAGACAGTTATTGGGTTAGTCTGTGTCAGTTGCCATTTCTGAACCAATCAACTATGTCCAAAATTTTGAGTGCCCTTGTATTGTTGCTAGGCTCCAGAGGTAACTCCGAGAATGGATTTGGCAATTTCATGTAGAAAGGTGATAGGAATTTTCCTGAAAGGAAGTGGGGATGTGTTGGACAGATGAATTAACAAATGTCAGCAACCTCTTTTAATGCCTGTGCTTGAGTATCAGCTTTCTTCATTAGCTTTTATTGTACTGTGTGCCTGAGAATCTGTATCTGTATATATTTGTATTTTATATGTATATTTATACTTATATTTATATTTATGTGTGTTTGACAAGTTTGCTCAGATGTGACCAATTTCCTCTGATAGTGGTGATGGTGATGGAGACCCTAGCATCATCAAATTACAAAAACCTTGAGAAATTCACTTATAAAATGCAAAATATGCAAATATATATTCTTCTTGGAAGCTTTCAGGTGATATTTAGATAGTAGTAGAGTTTCTAACAACAATTTATAGGATGTTTTTCTTAATATTAAATTTTAAGCCTCGCTGGTGTGCTCGGTGGTTGAGCATCAACCCATGAACCAAGAGGTCACTGGTTCGATTCCTGGCCAGGGCACATGCCCGGTTTTCTGGCTCGATCACCAGTGGGAGGCTTGCAGGAGGAAGCCGATGGATGATGTTTCTCTCTCATCGATCTCTCTCCCTTCCTGTCTCTCTAAAAAGCAATAACAACATATTTTAAAACAAAACAAAATTTGGTATCTACAAATATTTTAATAGCATTACATAAACTAAAATAATATTTTTGAAATACCTAAGGTCTCTCATTTTTTTAACATTAATGAATTAAACTCACTATATATGATATTGTCATTGTAGGAACAGTTTAGAGATTTCCTAACCAGAGTGAAATACTAAATTTCTGTGTGTGCAATTTCAGTTAGATGAGCGTTTTTCACATACACATGTCATTCTAAAATCAATTTCAATCTTACAGATATTCGCTGTTGTTTCCTAATATCTGTGTCCTTTGGATAAAAAAATAAAAGTTAAAGTACACTTTTTCAAAGCCTTCTCAAGGTTCCATCTGTGACTCAACTTATAAAGAAATATTTATATTTCAAAGGCATTATTATTAGAATTTTCTGTGTGCACTCATACAGTTTTGATGGTGGTGGAATGCCCAATTGTGTGAATAACAAGCTACCAGAAACTGTGTATCAAGCAACTCTCCGTAAGGTGACACTGAATTTTCAGTGGCTGTCTTTTGATTGCACAGCCTCTGCTGCCTTCATTCATTTGCACTTCAACAAAGACGAATGGATAAGGGGGAAAGGAGCAAAATATGCCTTTAATGAATGGCACAGAAGAAGCAGAACAGTGAAATTTCTTAGTTTCAAGTGGGAAGCAGCGAAAAATCTGGTGCTACATATGCACAGAATACCCTAGCATATTGACTGCCTGCTGTGTTCTCCCAAACTCGGAAAGTTTCCTGGTGGTAGCTCCAGGCACCGCAGTGGTGGGTACTGGGGTAATGAGGGAGTGAGAGTGGTGAGCTCCAAATTGTTCCCTCTCCAATTAGAAACTCCCTCTGTTCTCCGGCCTGATACAATGAAATTCAGCTTAAGATTTCTTTAGCAGCGTGCTGTTGCTGAAAATAATTAAGGAAAACAATCTTCTAGAATATTGTTCTTTTACCTTTTAGATTTTAAAAAATATTGTACAATATTGACAATAATCAGACTAGAAATAACCAAGGGAAAAGGAAATAAATTGTGAAGCAAATCCTGTTGCTTTAAAGATTATCATGCATAATTTTACTTAGAGAAAGTTGTATAAGCATCCCCAAATAACTGTCTTTATCTTATATTTATTTATACCTATTATAAAGATTAGAAAATGAATAATTAAGAACAATGCTAAATAAATAAGAAAAAAAGAAAGAGAAATGTTGGGACTGATCTTGTTAAAGAAAAAAATGAGGTGTTAATAGACATGGAAATATTTTGGTGGGAAGGACAATGCTATAAACTATAGACCAGTAACTAGTCTCTGGAATCTCCAGTTATGCTCTTCAAGTACAGGTTATCTCAAACAAATGCAAGAGAAAAGTTATAACTTGGGATTCCTTCAGGGATAGCACAAAATCTAACAGATATAGAAGTCCCCCCTGATTTGTTGGTGATACTTTCCAAGACCCCCAGGGGATGCCTGAAACTACAGATAGTACCAAACTTTGTGTATAGTATGTTTTTTTCTATACAGACATACACACCTAAGTTAAAGTTTAATTGTTAAATCAGGCACGGTAAGAGATTCACAAAAAAACAAAACAAAACAAAAAACGAACAGCACATTAGAACACTTGTAACAATGTAGTATAATAAAAAGTGGTGTGACTGTGGCGTTATTAAGTAAAGAGGGGCTACCTGAACATAGGCACTGTTACTTGAACAGGACAGCCACGCTGACAAGTGAAATGGCTGCTGGATGGCAAAGGGCAGGAGCGCGTGGAGACACTAGACCAGTGGTCGGCAAACTCATTAGTCAACAGAGCCAAATATCAACAGTACAACGATTGAAATTTCTTTTGAGAGCCAAATTTTTTAAACTTAAACTATATAGGTAGGTACATTGTTATTAACTTAATTAGGGTACTCCTAAGCTGGCCTTTGCTAAAAACGTCCTCAATCTGATTGAGGTAAGTTCGCTGAGGTCGACCCCTTCCAACTCTCCCATCCACACTCGTCTTGTATACTTGTTTCGTCTATCTCCTTTCTGAAAGCCGACTTCTGCGCATGGGCCACGCAGTTTCAATCGCACTGTACATGTGCGCCCGCACGTGGTATTTTGTGGAAGAGCCACACTCAAGGGGCCAAAGAGCCGCATGTGGCTCATGAGCCGCAGTTTGCCGACCACTGCACCAGACAAAGGAATCGTGATGCAGGACAGTGGGAGATTTCATCACACGACTCAGACAAGTGTGCAATGTAAAACTTATGAATGGTTTACTTCTGGAATTTCCCTTTAATATTTTTGGACTGTGGTTGAGCACAGGTAACTAATACCGTAGAAAGCAAGACCGTGGGTAACTGTGAACTATGGTATGCAATTTTATTTATTTTTATTTTTTTATTTTATTTTTAAAATATATTCTATTGATTCTTTACAGAGAGGAAGGGAGAGGGATAGAGAGTTAGAAACATCGATGAGAGAGAAACACCGATCAGCTGCCTCCTGCACACTCCCTACTGGGGATGTGCCCGCAACCAAGGTACATGCCCTTGACCGGAGTCGAACCTGGGAACCTTGAGTCCGCAGGCCAACGCTCTATCCACTGAGCCAAACCGGTCAGGGCTGCAATTTTAAATAAACAAAAAAATCTAGCAGCTTGGGAAACAAAAATAGCATCCTTTTTTCCCCCTCTTAACAGAATTAAATTGAACTATCAATTGTTCATCTTTTTTTTCTGTTTGATTCTTTTGAGATATTCATTCTAGGGATTAAAAACATATATGCTGAAAATGGCTGATAATTTTAAAGTTTATTTTAAAACAGGAAGAGCAGTTCCTCACTGAATATAGCCTTTGTGTATATAACACAATGCTGCCAAAACACTAAATGAATAGCTAAGCATATAGCCTCACTTCAAGGACTATGTTATTGGCCACAGTTGGTAACCAATACATTTCTATCATTTTAATAAATATTTAGTTATTGATTCCATATATGGCCGTTTTATCACGGATTAAGACTATCTTTGCAGTTGGAAGAGTGTGGTTGATTTTGAGAAGTATTTGACATTTTATCCTTTCTTTTAATCTTGGCACTGAAGCAAGACTTTTGAAGTTTAAAGATGGTTCTTTAAACTCTGAAGGAAGAATGAAACTTCTGTGAAAAGCAGAAAGTTTGAAAGTAGCATCTCCTTGCTTCATAAATTGTGGTAAAAGGAAATCACTATTTATTAAGACACATGGGGTTATATAAACCCCATTGTCCCTCACAGGTTTTGCCAACTGAGTAAGAAAACAGGAAAACTGAGAGTGAAGTGACGACAGCAGTTCTGATATTTTAAAATTGGTTTTCATCACACATACACAGTAATTAAATCTAGTGATAAATGTGTTAATTAACTTGATCGTAATAAGCATTCATATATATATATGTACATATATACTTGTATATATAAAATCAACTTAAAAAATCATATAGTACAACCTAAATACATACAGTTTTTATTTGTCAATCATACTTCAACAAAGTACAGAGAAAGGAAATTCTTAACATAGAAAATCAAAGCTAATTTAAAATCCCAAAAAACTATATAACAAAGGTGAAAATGTAACACAAATATTTGCAGAAAAGAGAATTTAGCAGCTTACATTTGAAGCTTTTCTTCAATCTTTTCATTACAAATCACTTGTCAATAAGCTGAGTAGTCCATTGCAATGATTTTTTAAAAAATGATTTTTTTATTTATAGATCCTTTTCTCTTAACAAAAACTTAGTAACGCAGGTAAGCTGATACTTTTTTTGAAATCTCTTGCAATAAAAAGCTTTGACTTTCCACTCCCAAAAGTATGGAGGACTTGATACAAATAGACCCTACTTAAAATATTTATTCTATATTAGAAAATGTGTTCTGCATACACTCATCTCTAGCCTTTTATTTTGTTTTAAATCATTTAAGTTCTAATGAAAGATGAATTGTTTCTCTTGACAGATATGATTTGCTATGTCATATTTATGTTTCAAAGAGGTGAATGGCTCATGAGAGGTCATTGGGTGAGCAAATGTCTTCTTGTGTTCTGTTTTAATTAATGTTTTCTACAAGAGATAATGTTCACTTGTTTTAAAAAGGCTTGTGATTTGATTGCTTTGGGTAACAGAACTGACAACAGCTTAAATTCTTTGGTGCTCAGTGATTTTACATCCCATGTTTGGTTTTATGATAATGTGAATTCAATTTGTAAGGTGCCATAATAGAACAGAGGTAATTATAAAGGGTGTGTCAGCCCAAGTTAAAATATTGCTACTTTAATGTGCTCATTGAAAAATATTTCTTACCATAATCGTGGTGAACAAAATCATGTTTTTTATAAATCTCTTTTTGGAGGTGAAACATACCTAAAGTGCATATTGTTACACAATAATATGCAAATAATAAATAAAACATGCAAAATAATTTTCTACCTTGCCTTATATACAGTCAAAGGACTAGGCATAGCTATATGTTAATCTCACTGGAAATAGGAAGCAGAAATGAAAAAACATGTATGCATACTAATTTGTACTTGGTAGAACATAATGTTAACTACAGACGCATTATGTAGAAATACATTTCTGTTTAAGTCCTTGAGAAGTATGGAAAATACCCAATGAAGAAATCTTAACACAAACCACTAACTAAAAAAGTTTAATTTTAAACATAGAGCATCATTTTCAAATGCTTTACTACCTAGAGAAACACATGCATGAAGTTTTTCCTCTAAAATTGTTCTCTATTTTCAATCTCCATTGGCTACAATATGTTTTTTACATTTGTCATACACAAAGAGGAACTAAAGTAAAACCAACATCATGCCCATTGTTAATGGTATATATTTAATGCTGTGAATACAAAATGCTGGGTGTTTATTACTTGTGATACAATAAATGTAATCCTCTGTATTCTATTATTTATGATTTTGTTTTCTAGTTTGATTCGCACAGCTTCTATCCATCACTTCCCATGGTTCCTTGAAGTGACTCTTGTGGGGTTTGTCCCTTTTTCCTTCTCTCTTTGCTGGTGCTGGAAGTTAGTGATTCTAAATAGGTGCATCTGCTATGCTAGCCACACTTTCCCTTGGACTGTTCCAAAGTCTGACATTGGAAACCCATGTCCATAGAGTCAAGCCACATTCACCACTGAAGCTCTATATAAGGTTTTTATTTTTATCTCAATGTATTCTTTTTCTAGTTATCTATTGCTTTGTAACAAATCATGGCAAGATTTAGTGTCTTAAAACTAAAACAATAAGAATGTATTACTAGTATATCCCTGAATCTGTAACTTGGGCAGGACTTGGTGGAAATGGCTCATCTCAGCTCCACAAAACATCAGATAGGCAGCTCACCTGGACCTAGAAGATCCATGACCAGATGGCTTATTCACATATTTGGTAATTTGGTATTGGCTGTCCACTGGGAACTCAGCTGAGATTGTTGGCTAGTTCCTCTGCATGTGGGCTGCTTGCGATTCCTCAGAGTATGGTGGCCACTTCTGAAATAAAGTGCTCCAAGAGACTGGAAGGGAAAGTGTACTAGTCAGGGTTCTCTAAGAAACAGAATCAATAGAATAAATATAAGTTGAAAGATATTTATTATAAGGAATTGGATCATGCAGTTATGCAGGCTGAGAAGTCTCCTGATTTGCCACTTGTAAGCTGGAGACCCCAGAAAGTGAGTGATGTAACTCAGTCAGAATTCAAAGGCCTGAGAACCAGGGGGCTGAGGCAGGAGAAGATGAATGTCCTAGCTCGTGCCATCTGCAGGAAAGGCTGAATTCTTCCTTTCTCTGCCTCTGTGTTCTATTCAGGCCCCCAGTGGATTGGATGAGGCCCACCCACCATTGTGGAGGGAAAACCACTTTACTGAGTCCACAGATTCAAATGCTAATTTCATCCAGAAACTCTCACAGACACACCTAGCCTAATATCTGGGCATCCCATGATCTAGTAAAATTAACACATAAAATTAACAATCATAGGAAGCTACCTGTTCCTTAAGGCCATGACCCGAAAATAGCAAATTCCACCATATTCTATAGGTCAAGTAGTCCCAGAAGCCCATCCAAAAACCCTGGGAGGGAACACAGACCCCCATTCTCTACTGAAAGGCACAACATATGTAGCCTTCTTTAATCTACCACAGTTCTCAGCTCAGGAAGGGATAAGAGACATGTTCTTTATCAGCTACCTGACAATATCATCCATTATTAATTATGGTATTATTGTAATATAAATTGATCAATGATAAATTAGTTTTATATTTTTCTTTAAAAAATCATAAGACTGGATCATAAATGATTAATTTACTTTACCTAGCTCTCCCAATGACCATGGGTCAAAAACAATTAACATGTTAGATTGTTTCTAGGATGTTTCAGAAGTAAATCATAAATACCTGTTTGCTTAATTCGATTTACAAAAAACAGCAGCCATATGTTGACACCCTAGCATAGATTTTATGACACATAAGCCAAAAAGACATCTGACCTCAGGAAGCTGGAAATAAAGGGGGACTGCATGTGCTTAGACATTTGTGTTTTCAAGTGGAATACATTCTACAATTCATTTTTATATTTTCATGTGCATGTTGGAGCTCCTCATGACATACATAAAAGAACTTTTCTCCCTCATTTTTATTTGAAAATCTCATTCATAATGCTGCTTCAACAAATCAATAACTCTTAAATTTTTATCTTCAGTCCTGACTCTCCGTCTCAGCTCCTGACAATAGATCCAATTGCCTACTTCATATTTCCACTTAGTAGCCTTAAACACGCCTGGGAGACCAGCTTTGCCCCCAAACCTAGTCCCCCACCTCCTTATCCTAGTTCCTGTGGAATTGCATAGACCAAAATTAGGACTTACTTTTGACAATCCTACCTCCCTCAATCCCCATACTGTATTTATTTGTCTCCTACACTGGAAACCCCACCAAGTAAACCCCAGGGAGGCAAGGATTATGCTCCTTTTTGTCTATCATTTCACCCCCTGGGCCAGGCACAATGTCGGTGTTCAGAACATTTTACTGAACAAAATAATTGTCCCTGGTTTTCTCTTTATTTTGGAAACATGTTTTGATGAATTCATAAAAGCAAAAGGAGTTCTGAAGGGTAAATAGCAAGAAATAGGTAAGAATATGTCTTCTTAAGTTGTAACATTTATAGAGATGAATCAGTGCAGTAAGAATTGTTAGGGACAGATCATATATTTGTGGAAAGAATTACATCTTAACAGATACTGGGGGAAGTTTTAGGATTCTTTGGGGATTGCACAGGCTTTTTTTTTTTTCCTTCCCGAAAGGAAGCACTAAATATAGGGCATCTCTGAATCCACATCACAGAAGTAGTAAGGAGATTTTATAGTTCAGTCACCACAGAGAGAAATGGCAAAATAGCACAAAAGACTGTTTCTCCCACAGTGTAAATCACGGAGCAAGAATAAGATTTTCTGTTTTCTATATTATCAATATAGCTGAAAGGATTTCCTCTGAGACAGGTAACAAAGAAGTAGACAGGCCGTTCAGATGCCACTGAAACTAAATACTGATGGGCCAGAAACTCTTATTGCTCCTTTTCCTATTTATCAAGTTGCAAGTAACCTCATAATGTTTTTATCACTTTCTGTCAGGAAATCATTTATCCTGTCTCTAGATAAAATTTCTTTACCCCTAACTTCCTCCAAAAGTGGGTTTGACAATCCTTTTTTGCTTTTCCTCAGCTCCAGTGAGTTCTAATGATACCTCTAGCTGAGAAATAATTTTGTTTGCTTTTCTGTTTTCTCCAATAAATTGCCAGGGTCTTAAGAGTGAATATGGTGTTTGACATATATATATCCTTGTATCTCCGGTGCTTAAGACAGTTCCTGACAACCTGTAAAAGACTGATATATGCCTACTCAACAACAAAATAAATAAAAGGAATGTGGCATCGTGAGAAAATTTGGGACGTGAAAACAATGCTACTCTGAAGGAAAAACATAGAAGTGATAAAGAATGCCAGCGTAGGAGAAAAGCAATGGGGAGAATAGGAAGTCAGAGAGCTCACGTTAATTCTCTTGCAAATTTCTATTGATTGCTTTACTCTGGTTTTGAGAAAATAAATTAATCTGATCTCTTTTCAGTTCATTAAGAGTAATGTTTTTCGAGCCTTTGGCCCACAACTTACATTTGGATATATATTATGCCTAGAAATCCAGCATTCAAACACACACACACACACACACACACACACATACACACACAAACACACACCTGAAAATTTTCATAAATTATATGTATGTGATGAATTTCAAGATTTCACCATGATAGTCTCTCCTATGTCTGTTTTGTAAATTGCTTTCACAAGTCATTAGTGGGTTGTGACCTGCAGTTTGAAACAAGAGTAGATGAGGAGAGTTTTGGATGCACAAATTCACGGCAGCCTGATGTTATGCAGAGCATCTGTAAATAACAATTTGCAACCCTGTGGTTCTTCATCACCTGCCAGTGGTGAAGCAATAGCTACAAGAGGTGAAAAGGTGAATCTGAGGTCTTTAAATGCTTCAAGGAATCTCTGCCTATGGCAAAACCACAAAAGTCACACAAAGGGACTTCTAGACTCATTTAACCATGTATGTTTCAGGTAAATAGTTTAGCTAAATGACATTTGACTATGTCCATTTTAAATAAGGGGGTATCTTTCCTATATGCTCTGTAATTATTCTCAAAGAAAACAAGTGATAATGTATGCTACATTAATTCACCACTCCTGTTACTTTTCAAAACCTGATCACTAACATACCCTTTTTTGGCTTTTATCCTTTCCTGCCGGCTCACTTAGGCTTCCTGGAATCATGTCCAAAATAAAGGACCTGCATCCACGTTCTGTCACAGGGTCTGTTTTAAGGGAACCTAATGTAAGAAACCAGTTTTACTAAATTACCAACATACTTCCACATGGTATTTATATTTGTGTAATGGGCCGTTTTCTAATGCTAATATTACACTTTAAGTGGAATCTGAGACTATTCCTTTGTCTCCATTTTGTAGAAATGCCAGAAAAATCTATAGCTGGAACCGTAGCAGCAATTGTTAAATAGGAATTATTTTGGCTGTGGAGAAACTAAGAACCAGAAAATTGAAATTTACATGATACTCAAGGGCAAATACTAATTAGCAATCGAACAAAAATCTTTTCCAGAAGAATTTGTTCGCACGCTCGAATCTGTTTTAACTGTAGATATTTTGTTTTTATAGGACACACACACACACAAAAGTTTAGAGATTCTGTTTAGTTTACAAAGAATAACCACTTATTATCTTAATTTCCTTTACTCTTTGGTATGTAGTGCTATTTATAATTTTAAGTGGTCTTTCTCAAAAGTCATTCTTTAATATTTGGAAACACAAATTGGTTCACATGAAAGAGTCTATGTGAATACGCATTGCTCTAAATCGAGTCTAAAGCACATGACAGCAGTAAACTATCAAATTTGCTTTGAGAAATAATATTACTTTATTCATCACCTACTCTTTTAGTTGTTTTCTCCTTTCTATTTTTGTTCAGTTTCTTGAATGACAGTCTTTCTAATGTTCCCAAGTTAAATTTGATATAGCCAACCTCTCTCCTTAAGATCTACATGGTGATAAAATGTACTTCAGGGAATGTTTTCAAATCACCTCTGGAGGGAAACAAACTTCTGAGGCCTATTGCCTTGGCTGAGAAGCTTCAAGCTCTCTCTCGCTCTGTGGTGAAGCAGCTACAATTGCTTTCTCCTTCTTTCAGCCTTAGCTGGACTCCTTTAATTCTGCTCCAGGAATGAAACGTTTTGGGGTCATCACAACATTTTGGTAGAGTTTATTTTCAGAATTTGAGGATATTACTCTATAGCTTTCTCCTTTCCCATAGTTTTATTGTTACCTTCCAGCTACTAAGTTCTACTTAAAATATGCATTTGATTTCTGGAAACCATATGAGTTTCTCTCTTACTTGGGTCTGCCCTCACACAGGAAGCCATAACAATTGGAACATGACCTTCTTCTTTGTTCTCCGTGTTAGTATCAACTCCTCTCAAGTTTGGGCCCGTTTTTTTCCCCACTGTCCTCTGCCTTTACATAGTTAATTTTAAAAATATTGTTCCAGCTTTTATAGTTTTCACTGGGAGAATTGGTTTGGTAAGAGCTATCTCTATTACTAGAGGTGGAATACTAGTTCCATTTGAATTTTGTTTTTTAGCCCATGAGAAAATATTTTTCTATTTGCTGATTTGGATTTGATATTACTAAAACTTTGTTAACTCGCGGGTCAGATGTTAATAAAACTTTCTAATAAGTTTTGGCCCTTCCCTACTTTTATTATACCAAATTCACTTAACTCATAATAACCCACTGAGCCTTTTCCTTATCAGTTACATGTTTACTCATACAAGTGAGTTGGCTCTTTCCATGATTATCCATCAACAAATGTTTAAACTATGCATTTTTTTCTAGCTCTGCTAACTCTTATAAGGACTTATATCAGTAATACATCTCCTTTCCAACAACTTTCCTTTGGTCTGTTATTTGTCCAGTTATTTCTAAGACAAAAATATTATTTTCATTAACAATTTAATAATTTAAGTAACTAACTTACTGTATCCAACTCCTCTTCAGTCCTCCACCCTCGTGCACATATGTTATTCCAGAATAGAGTTTAGGTGAAATTTTTATTTAATATTATTCTAAATTTTCAAAAATAATTAAAACCCAGCCTATCCAAGTATCTCTATTGACCTCCCAGCCAAAAAAAAAAAACCAAAAAACAAACAAACAAAACACCTCTTTTATATCCAGTGACTCTAACCTGTGGTTTAAAAATTCCACCAGTATATTGAAGATAATTATTTATCTTTATCAGATTGTTTCAGTGTTCTTTTTTACTTAAGAATACTTAGAGAGCAGGTGAGCTATGAAATACCAACTCAGTAGCTTATATCCTCTAAGATGGCCATCAAATGCTAATAAATTCCACAAAATAAATTATTGACTTTATAGTTTATGGAAACAAATGAAAAGTATTAACACTTGTTTTCTAACTCAGAAAATTGATTATTATATAACTTTTTGTGCTTTCTAATACTGTTTTTTGCATCTGTCAGATATCAGAAACTATTATTAATTTTAATAACTGCCACAATGGACACTAGGAGGCAGAACGAAACAGGATGGGTTGCTTTAGTCAGGAGGGACAGAGAGGCATACTGAGCTGTCACTTACACAGAGAAGATTTGTGATACATACTCAACCACACAGAGAAGCATCAGTGGGGGAACACTGAAGAAAGGCTTAATGGGAGTCAAAGCATTGAAAACCACCTGTGGCTCAGCATTTTAGAAGGAATTCTTGACAATGTCTGGATTCTAATAAAATGTCTGGGTTCTAGGGAGGGAGGGAATAAAAGAGGTGAGGGGAGTAGGAATGAAATACAGGAACTGATTTTGAGGGTGATGAAGATCCAGGTCATAACAGGACTCATTGGCTAACATGAGGTATTTCAATTTTATTTTAAATACAGTGGTAAGTCTTTGAATGATTTAAGTAGGGGAATGATAGGGCATGATCTTAACTTATATAGAAACATTATGGCTTCTGAATGGAGAATGGACAAAACTAAGGATCCCAAGTGAAGTGGGAGATGAGCAGAATAGTTCTCGAAATTTCAGTTGTGTGCTTCTTCCCTCACTGAGGTCAGGCATGACCACCCCTGTAGCCTGTCCCTCAAAGAGTCAGGTTTATTCCCTCAAATCCTCAGCCATCGGGTCCAGATTTGTAAAAGTAAGCTTTTATCTCAGAGGATTTGGTAACCACAGTAACACAGCATACAAACTGTCAGTTATCAGTGCTGCTCTCTAAATGCCCACTTTGCTAGAATTAAGCTTGTATAAAACTATTGGTTGAGAATCCCCAGTGGTGTTCTATAATAGCTTATTCTTTAAATTTTGCTATTTCCTGCCAAATGAATGTCAAACAGAATTGGAGAATTGCAAGGAGTTTTAAATATATGTAATAGTTACCAATGCTTTACAAGTCTAATGTATTCATAAATGCTGGGACCCTGGTTCAGGTTTGGCCTGTCTTGTAGTCCCCACACTGTGACAATAAACAATTTAGGGCTTCCTCTCTCAGTCTCCAAACTTCCTTTTATAGCTCTAAAGTCGATGCTTGAGTATTGTTAAGAAAAAAATAATTTTTATTCTGACAACTCTGATACTCTCTGCATTTTCTACAAATGAATGAGACTGTGTGAAGAGATTTGATGTGTAACACAATAGCTATTTTTCCTCTGCTAAACAGGAGAACATGGAACAAATTTACATTAAATGCATGCTCTTATAAAGGAAAAAAATATGTGTTTGTATTTGAGATATGTCGAACACTATTTTTATGAAGGCAAAATCGCTCATTCATCTGTGATTTTAGTTCTAACAAAGGCTCTCTTCCAGCATTTATTTTCTACTTCTGCATGTCTTGTTGGTTAAACTTTAAATCTTCCACATTGTCCCTTCCTTTCCTACACAGTAGATTTCAGACAATGTTGTCTCATGTTAAATTTTACAGCTCGGTGGTAATAAAATATCAAGGAAGCTATTTCATAGCCTTTTAGCAATGTAGATAGATGGATCTAGTCATGTAGCTCATGTAACAAATGCCCTCATTTAATTGATGACAGATCTATTAGCTGCACAATACAAGCTTCAAATGGATTTTGTGCCTTCATACTACTGATAGTTTTGGGTGTTGTTGTATTTTATTTTCTGTCAATGAAATATTTGAAAGATACCAAAAGGTTAAACCATTGGTGGTCATGGTTAGTAGGAAACATTTGAATAGCAGATGGTGGAATAAACCACAAATGTGCAGCTGGAGTAGCTTCTTGGGTCCCAGGAGACAGAATAATGGGCTGGAGCATAACTGTGTCTCATTTGCTAAAACACATGTTACCTTTCTTGCTCTCAATGAAAAGGGATTCTGGTAGCATGACTATAACTGCAGCAATAAAAGACAGTTATACATACAAAGATTGTATCATGATCTTATTCTCATTGTCTTTCTACTTGTTTTGATGATTGCCCATGACCCTGAACTCCTTATATGGTATTTGTGTTAGACCAGGAAATGTGGCTACCAATGAAAGTTCTGGCAATAAAAGAAATTACTTGATATTTAAAGTTAGCTACATGAGACAGTCTGTATGTCAGCATACTCTAGTAATCTGCTCTCAACATGGAGTAATTAGGTTGCTTTTGGATGTAGTAAAATGAAAACTTTAACTCAAATTACTTTTTAAAAAGAAAGAAAATATTGATTTGTATAAATGGAAGTGTAGATATAGAGTCACCTTTACAGTTGACTTAATTATTGATGGCTTCAAGCTCCATTTAATCACATTTCTTCTCAGCCTTCAAGTGTTCCTGATCTTAACCTCGGTGCACCTGCCTTAGCCACAGAAATTCCAGGTGGCACATTGAATGAGAGAAACTATCCCTTCATGTTAATCTCAATTCCAAGTGAAGAACTATTGCAGAAGCCCATCAGAAACTTCTGACAACTCATTGGCCCAAATTAACTCAAATGCTACTTCCAAAAGGATGCTCTTGGCATGGGGAACACACACTGATTGGCTTAAGCCTGATTCCTGAACAAATCAGTGTGAAGATCAGGACATTTTCATAATTGACTTTAAATAACTAAAACTCATCCAGAATGATTTGGGAATGTGCCCTTATTCCTAGCTTAAAAGTGAGGATTTCTGATATAGACAAAACACCAATATTAGGATGTTGAGTTTCATTGAGCTTTGGGAAAGGGAGAGAATATACAATTCCCTCCTCTGTGACACTCTGGTTTTGCTTCTCTTTTATTTTCACTTTCCCTAATATGTGGCATCTTTTATTTACTTATTATTTAATGTTAAGGTATAACCTGCCCAATCATTATACAATTCTGAGCATTCAACATTCCTGGTCATGGGTGACACTTACATTTTTGCTAATTTTTCTTAAAAAAAAACACAGAGATAAGTAACAAAATATTGTCAATATAATTGGTTTCCTTTTGCAAAGAATTCATGAGTTTAAATATTATTTTGAACATTTTCAGTCAAGGATAAGTGAGTCAGAACAGAGTGTAGAATTGAGTTCACACTTAAATGGAAGATTGAACATCTGAAAATAAAGTGTAATAAACATGGGAGGAATTGACAAGAGATAAAGAAAGATGAATAGGGAGCAACACATTATTATACTACCCAAGGTCTTATTTTTCTTATCTGAAAGTAGTCTGTGTAGGTATCTCCAGCTTTAACATGCTAAGAGTCAATGATTGCAACTCCTACTAGATAACCTTTGATCTGCTATGAACTGAAACAAAGTGAGTCTCCCAAGGTCCCTTGCTCTCCTTTGTGTGTAAATATCTTATCTCCGCCTGCTCTTGATAATGTCCCAATTCATTTTTAACATGATATCATGATTCTCTCTTTTTAAAAATGACTCCTTAAAAAGCCCCTTTTAAGTTTTAACGATTCATGAGCACCAAGATATAATGGATTCATTAACATTATTTCTTTAATCAGGGTTTTGCTTTTCATAGGAACAAGAAAGGATCCTAAATCAATGTTTTCCAGTAGAAACAAATGCAAGCTACAGACATTAATATAATAATATAGTCTATTTAAACTGATACACCTATCAATATGTAATTAAAATAATTACTAATGGGATATTTAACTTTTTTGTTCCAAGTATTCAAAACTTAGTATGCATTTTTACACTTACAGCATATCTCAACTCAGATACATTTCAAGTGTTCAATAGCCACATGTCTTTGGTAATCACCCAATTGAGTGAAGTCTTAGCTTAACTGATGGTGTCACTGAAAAATAAAGTATATAACAGAATGGGTATAGAACAGGAAGAAAGGGAATTGTCTTAGCTCAGGCTGTCATAACAATACACCATAGACTGGGTGGCTTAAACAACATAACTTTATTTTTCACAATTGTGGAGGCTGGGAAATCTAAGACCAAAGTGTCAGCATGGAGAGCTTTTCATGAAGATTCTTTTCCTGGCCTGTAGATGGCCACTTTCTGGTTATAGCACTAGCCTGTGTCCTTACATTGGGGAAAAAGAGCGGGGAGCAGAGGGAGGGAGAAAAGAAGCTCTCAGGCATCTCTTCTTACAGAAGCACAGGTCCTATCATAAGGTGCCCACCCTCATGATCTCACCTAACCGTAAATGAGATTGTTGCAATTAGCTAATTATTAATAGTGGGAAAGGAGCAAGGGAAGGTCAGGCATTATAGGCATGTCATTTGGGCACTTCACCAGGAGGCTTCAACTTCGCACTCCCCTGGGAACCACTGGCCCATCTCCTACAGATCCCTGGGGAAGTGGCCCAACAAAGGGGAGCTAGACATATGCACAGTGAAGTTGGGGTGATGAAGGAAAGGTACTGTCAGGCACACCTGAGAACAGAGGTCATTGGCCAGAATGGGTGTGGCCACGACAAGCCCTTGAAAATTTAGGAATACATAATCCCCTAAACAAAGAAATTCTCTCTCTTGTTGCTCTTGGCTCGGCTGGTGGGACTATCTCCTTCCTGCTTTCTTGCATTTGCCCATGTTTCCTTCATAGCCATGTGGCCCTGCAGACCCCACATGCAATGGACTGATGCACTGCAGTGGGAAACACAAATTAAGCTAGCCTGATGCTGTATTGGACTGTGCAGACATGGAATGGAAACTCTGAACACTCTCTCTGAAGAGTTAAGTAGAAACATATGCTCTCTTAAAATGTGTTAATGAGAAATCAAATAGAAATTGTCTTACCTAGGAAATAGCCTTATCCTCTTTGGTCTACTTATCTTCTTTAGAGTTTTTAAAGTAGGAACAGAAAAATTGCCTTAATTAGCAAATATTTTAATTATGTAGAATAGATCATTTGGGATAAATTAGCTGACTGATTTGTGATTTAACTTTTCAAACACATTTTTTTCCTTAACCTCCCAATCCTGTATCTCTTGTAGTAATATCTCTTGTAGTAATTTACTATCTATGGTTTGCAAAAGAAGTTAATGAGATAAAACTATCTTAATATCTGAAAAAAATACCTATTTAACAATAGATTACTATTACTCTGAAAGTAAATATACAGTTTTTATTGTTATATTATAACATAAAAAACTGCAGAACAAATATTTGGATAAGGTCAAACCAATAATTTGGATTGCACCAACACTTAGGTCTCCTGATTCATTTTTTTTTAAAAATATTTTATTGATTTTTTACAGAGAAGAAGGGAGAGTGATAGAGAGCCAGAAACATAGATGAGAGAGATTAATCAGCTGCCTCCTGCACGCCCCCCCACTGGGGATGTGCCCGCAACCAAGGTACACGCCCTTGACCGGAATCGAACCTGGGACCCTTCAGTCTGAAGAGCGACGCTCCATCCACTGAGCCAAACCGGTTTGGCAGGTCTCCTGATTCTTAAGGCAATGTTTCTTCACTGTGTAACCCTGATCCATCCAGATCATTGAAATTGAATTACCTGTCAGTATCGGCATATTGCTGATAAATCACAGCCTAAGGCTTGGCTAGTTGGGTGTGTAGATGAACTCTAATCTAGGATCCTCCCATTTCCCATCACTTCATTTAGAATTAGTGGCCACTTAGATGCCATTATGTAACAAGTGCTTTACAAATGGCTTCTACCTGGCTCATGACATCACAAGAAACTTGAGTGCAATTAAATGAGGTGAATTTTCCTTTTAATAAATAGGTATTGATATTGTATCTGTTATTAAATGGCTTTTTTATTTTTAGCAAGCATGTTTTCAAAAGGAAAAAGAAGATAAGAAAGAAAAAGAGGAAGGGGAGGGAGGAGAGGAATATAGAGGGTAGGAAGGATGAAAGTATGAGGAAGAAAATATAGATCTCATAATCCTAGTAGCTTTTAGGGAATCCAATTCTGTACAGATTCAGAAGCTGGATAATTTAAGGGCATTTAGGAAGAAACACCAATGTTGATTGATGAACTAAACTAGCAGATTATTCTTCTCAATTCTTTATTTATAAAGTCAGAATCTTCAAAAACACAGTAATAATCTTCCTGATTCACCAATATCAAATTAGCAAAGTATCCATCTGTAGAAAGTATTTTCCAAAATTACTAAATTAATTACTTGAAAGCTTTAATGAAAATAAATAAACCTAAAGTGTTATTTTAATTGTCCCAACTAACTTTCTGTGTTCTTTATTATTTTCACATCTATCATTTAAAGAATTTTAAAAAAGGATTGAAAACAGTTATTTAGCCAAAGTGTTAATAGATTTATCTTTAAAATAAGTCATTTTTTTTAATTCAAAAAGATATTGTTTTAAAATAAATGGATGATACATTAGGTTAAGGATTCCATTTAATCCATAGCCAGGGGCAATGTTTTGACTATTTCACTCTCTTAAAAAGCACTATAATATATAATTCAAGTTAAGTGTTTATAAAAATGTACATCTTTTTCTACCATTTTTATTTTAATAAACCAGCGAGAATTCTTGAGAATGGTGTAGCTCTTTTGGGAAACTCTTCTAGTGTAGAGGATCAAAAGCAACCAAATAAAATCAGGCTATATCAGCTAAGAATAAAAGTTATATTTCTAAAAACCTAAGTGACCAAACGACCCAATGACCAGTTAACAGGTTGCTATGACACACACTGACCACCAGGGGGCAGACACTTAATGCAGGAGCTCCCCCCTGGTGGTCAGTGTGCTCCTATAGCCAACCTCTTGTGTGGCTGGCCAACCTCTCATGGTCCCTCCCCCCACCAGCCAACCTCCCGCGGTCTCCCCCAACTCTCCAGCCAGCCAGCCCCTCCATCGGCCCCAATCACCAGTCAGGCCAAGGGACCCCACTCATGCATGAATTTGTGCACCGGGCCTCTAGTTATAATAAAAAACTCACCCAGCTGGCATGGCTCAGTGGTTGAATGTCGATCTGTGGACCGGAAGTCGTGGTTCAATACCTGGTCTGGGCACATGTCTGGGTTGTGGGTTCAATCCCTGTATGGGATGTGCAGGAAGCAGCTGATCAATGATTCTCTCTCATCATTGATGTTTCTCTCTCTTCCTCTCCCTTCCTCTCTGAAATAAATAAAAATATATTTAAAAAAAAATAAATGTGAAAAAAATAGAAAACTCATTAAGAGGATGAGTTATGAAGGTAAGTCCAGATAAAAGTTCCATTCTTTGTCAAAATTAGTATATACCTAAGGACTATAGGAGCCTAATTAATACATTTCTTCCTATTTACTTATATTGATTTTATGAGTTCACATTTTTTAGTATTTGCAATATATACCAGATACTTTACTTGTATTTTCTCATTTAATCTCTTCAAATAACCAAATTACCTTAGTGCTGGTATTATACTAATTTTATAGATGAGGAAACCGAGGCTAAGGGAGGAGGAGCAAAATTTCCAACGTCACAGAGTTAGTATCTGTTAATTATGACCCCCAGTGGGTGTAACTGCAGAGTTGAAGTTCTTAAAAATCTTGCCAAGTTTCCTCTCCATTTCACCTAAAGCTTAATCATGACTAATTCTTTGGAAAATGTGTTGTTGTTTGCCCAGAAAAAAAAATGTATAGTAGAATAAAAATGAATTATACCCATCCATTCCTACAAGTAAGAACACAACCTATTTGGAAATGAATTATGTGTGCCATGCCCTTTGACATACTAAGAGTACCATAATCTGTCCTCAGTTAAAAAGCAAACATTAAAACAGTTTCATTGTCATGTTAAGTTCTAAGACTTAAAGAAACTAAAGCTTTGCCTTTCAGAATAGAGAGATGTAATTGATGTTAGAATTTCCATCTTTATTATAAGTGATGTAACCTACACAGAATATTAAACTGATTATAGTTAAGCATATTACAAATAAAAATCTGATGCCTTTCCAAAGTATATCTTGGCTACTTTGATTTGCAACACAGCTAGATTTTTGCCAAGTCTTTCTGTATTCCCTATTATTTCTACAATAGCAACAACAAATATATTTATTTCTTTGGAATGATGCCTTGTGATTTTACTTTTGAGGAATTGACAATTTCCAAGTGAAACGCATTTTGGCAAAAATAGTACACAAATTTTAAAGAAAGTAAAAGAAAAATTAAAAGTATCTTATTTGTAAGTTTTGTTTCATTTTTGCCAATGAGAGAAAATAGAAAGGAGGAATAATTCTTTTCTCTGTGAACCAGATGTAGAACTTGACCTGAATTTTTTATTGTACAATGAAGAATGAGGCACTGTGTTCAAGGTCAAATGAGATGGAACACAGATAAAACCCAAGCACTTTTTATTTTTCAAGAATCTCATTTTTTAAAAATTTCTCAATTAAATAGAAAAATGCAACAGCAAATATTTTTGGGCATTTGTTTGAGCAGAAAGTATGAGCCAGTTTCTGTGGCTCAAGCCAAGATTATAGAATAAATATGGCATAGCTTAATCTTTGTGCAAGACAAGTGATTGCTAAGACCGTATCTTGTAGATGGACCATCTGTGTATGTGTGGTGAGCTAAGGCCTGGTAGAGGCCAAATTATGCCCAACTATCTTTCTTAATGAAATTTACACTACTGACACCACCCTTTTGAATATTGCCACCTTTTTCAAGATGCCAACATTTCTAGGAAGGATTTAAACACTTGGAGTGCGGGGAAAGGAGTTAAGTCGGCTCGCGTGAATTGCGCATACTCCGCGGGAGCCGTCTTAAAACTCGGTTCATATAGATTTGCGGTGGAGTGCGGGAAACGTGTAAACTCGGGCCGATTGTAACTGCGTATTACCAAATATTTGTTTGTAATCCACCCTTTTGGTGGATGGAACAAAACCAAAAGACAGAGCCATCTTATATTTTGGCGGGAAATTCACCCGCACTCCAAGTGTAAACAGCATGTCTGTGCTCCTCCCAGGAAAGAATGAAGCTAGGAGAACTGGTCTAATATCATGGGGAAAATAAGAATGACAGACATACTAAAAAACAAATGCAATGGGTTTTGTTAGCAGGAGAGCCATTATGGAATGCTTCTGGCAGAATATGCCTGGCTCTTTATTTTCTTTCAGCTTTATTTAAGTTTAATTAACACATAAAGTTGTAAGATATTTAAAGTGCACATCATAGTGATCTGATATAAGTATATATTGCGAAAGGATTCTCCCCATCTAGTTAATTAACACATCCATCACCTAGTATATTTATCTTCTTTTTCTTTAGTAAGAACATTTAAGTTCTACTGTCTTAGCAAATTTCAATTATATAGCACATAGTGTTTATCAACTCTAGTCACCATGCTTTACATTAGATCCTCAGACCTTATTTATCTTACGATTGAACTATAAATGTTTGTTTTGTGTGCTTTTCTGTACCTGGGTTAAATTTTTGCAATAAAATGCTAAGGAAAAGAATAGTTCTGTAGTATTTTGGTCACAGGAAGTAAGACAAGGGATTGAAGACATCCATGTGCAAAATGATATCAGAAGATGAAGAAAAAGTATTGTTGAAAACTCTATCTTTGTTAATGTTTTATAATATTGTCTAAGCTGAAAGAAAATTTACCTTTGTTGTAAACTCTTATAAATTGATGGAAAAAATATTTTTATGTCACACACACACACACACACACACACACACACACACACACAGTAAATAGTGTAGACCATAGGCTCTGAAGTATGAGTTTGTATTCCAGATTCACCAGTCACTACCACAGTGGCTTTAGCAAAATAAATGTAACTTCTCTGTGTCTCAGTGTTCTCACCTGTGAAATAATAATAAAAGAATAGTACTCTCCTCATAAATGTTAGTTATGGTTTCTTCTATATAATATTTTTTCTCAATGCATTTTTATATAAGAACATTTCTTTATCAAATCAGAAGAATTTTTGTGACCATAAAATTTGATTAAAAATCTGATATTTATCCTATATAATAAAAGTCTAATGTGCAAAACGACCAAACGGTGGAATGACCGGTCGCTATGATGTGCACTGACCAGCGGGGGACAGGCACTCAATGCAGGAGCTGCCCCTGGTGGTCAGTGCACTCCCACAATGGGAGTGCCGCTCGGCGGCTCCCACAGCGGGCCTATCCCCACAGGCCACACCCCCCACCAGTGCATGAATCACATGCACGGGGCCTCTAGTAATTGAATAAAATACTATCCAGTTGTATTGCCTGTATTCACTTAGTTTACTTCTAAGTTACCAATGTTGGTTATTAAAATAAGAGTGACTTCCCTCAGGAATCGTAAGGATTAAACAGCTCCACTTTTCTTGACATGAAATATCAGTCTCCTTATGACGAACATATTGCATTTTTATAATTACAAAATAATTGAAGCATTTTCCTTTGAGGGAAAGACTCTAGGTCTCTTGGTGAAATTTTTGGAAAATCTTTAGTCATGTCAGTACCCCATTTATATGTAAACTCTGTGCCACATTATTTCTTAGCCATTGTGTTATTTTTCTGTTGTTACATAACAAATTACCAAAAATTTAGCAGCTTAAACAACACTCATTTATTTGTTAACAGTTTTGCAGATCAGAAACCTTAGAGGCTGTGTCTTGGGTCTCTGCTTAGGGTATCACAAAGCTATAATGAAGGTGTTCCCTGGAGTGAGTTCTCACTTGGAGGATCTGAAGAGAAATTTGCTTCCAAGCTCATCCAGGTTGTTGGCAGAAGTCAGTTCCTTGCAGTTTTGAGACTAAGGTTTCCATTTCTTTTTAATATTTTTTTATTTTAGAGAGGAAGGGAGAGGAAGAGATAGAAACATCAATGATGAGAAAGAATAACTGATTTGCAGACTCCTGCACGCCCCCCACTGGGGATCAAGCCCGCAATCGGGCATGTGCCCTGACCAGAATCAAATCATGTCCTCCTGGTTCATAGGTTAATGCTCAACCACTGAACCAGGCCAGCAAGGCACCATGATTGGCAAAAATGGCCCCTTTTTTGAATTGTTCTCTGCTCAAAGTCATGACCACGGGCAGTGTTCCACAGTTCTAGGGGTACATTCTTTAGAATATCTAGTCACTTTTAACAAAGGATGGGCAGCAAAGTAAAGCTATCAGAAATTTCTGATAAGCCACCTTGTCCAACAGTGAATAGGTTGTTTTGATGTAATAACCTCGTTATTGCAAGCTTATTTGACTGATAGACAATAATCCCTGATATAGATATTAATGTGACATCTGCTGTGAAGAGAAAGACTAGACTAAATGTTTTTTAAGTTCCACTCCAATTCTAATATTGTATGATTCAATGACTTTGAGAATGACTTGCTATATAACCTCCTAAATGTAAATTTCTATTCTAAAATAAAATATTTAAAAAGTCAGGAATTTTCAGAAGAAAAAATCCTAGATATCTAAATTTCTCACAGTTTGCATATGTGAAAACTAAGGCCCAAAGATATCAAATGACTTTAGCATTTTTCCTCAATGACAGATTTTGGACTCTAATCTAGATAAATTATGCTGCTATTCACATGAGACTTTGAATATATTTGGTTTCTTCTTTGCCAAATATAGCTATAGAGAAAAATGTCAGGATGAATAATGCCTAATTTTGACATAGGACTTTCTCATTCTCCTTGTAATCTTTACAACTGAAAACTTATTTTTAAAAACCTGATGAGGTTTGCAGATTCACCTCTATTCTGAGTGCACAAAGACTCCAGGAGGACATGTGGACTCTTAATAGAGAGGACAGTAGGGAAATTCTTCACTAAATAGATATAAAAATAATTAAAAGAAGACATATAGGGTTTTTTGACATTCCTGGAAGAAGAAAGAAATTCTATTCAATATAGTCTTTTATGCAAGTATTCTATATGACCTAGGATTTCATAATTGAAAATGATGAAATTGTTTGAGAAAAGAGATGATGCAAGCAGAAGGCATGAAGTGGTAGTTTAGAATATTCATCAAAGTAACTTAGAGAGAAATGTTTTATTGATATTTTTTATAATATGTCACAAAAGCAAAAGGCCACTGATCCCAGAATAGTAAGTATTAAAAGAAACAAACCGTATGGCATAAAAAGTTAAGTGTCTGTATGGCTTACATTTATGGATATTAATTCAATTCAACAAGCATTTGAGAGGTTACTGTGTACACATTTTCAAATTATGCACTGGGTAATACAAAAAGAAGGAATAAAAAGTAAAGAGAGAAAGAGAGCTCTTGAGCTAATATAAGAGGGAGTAGGTTCACTAACTAGAAAACATTACAGATATAACAAATTCCATAACGTAAATGTAATTAAATAAAGTATTGTGGGATCACAAATGAATATGTCAGTTCAGGGGAGTCATGAAAAACTCACAAACTTATTCAATTTGAGCAAGATTTCAATGGGTGGAAATAAGTGGAATAAAATGCCAGTTGGATGGATAGATGGAATACCATGAGCAAAGCCATCCAGGTGTTCCAAGTGCATCCTCAGGTCAGACAGGGAAGAAATGCTAGGAGAAATAAACAACAATGTATTTTAAACCTAGAGTGAGAATGATCTTATTAAACAGATTGGATCTTTTTCTCTATTAATTATGGAAATATCTGACTCTTTGATCTTGAAGGTATAAAATAATACTATGTCTTAGAATAATGTCTTTAATAGAAGAAGATATGGGGGAGGGGTGGAAGAAATGGTGATGGAAAGAGACTTGACTTGAGGTGGTGAATACACAATACAGTATCCAGATGATGTATTATAGAATTTTACACCTGAAACCTATATAATTTTATTAACCAATGTCACCCAATGAATAAAATAAAATAATTAAAAGGAATAATGTCTTTAGTGGAAGTATGAAGATAGGGTATATGAAGGGTGTAGAATTTCAAGACATGGAAGCCTGCCAGAAACTATTTCAGACTTTCAGGTGGCTTACAATAAGTAATTCACATAAAAATATTCTGTACAATATGAAAAGAGGTTGAAAATGAAAATATTTAATTTCTCCTTTTGTAATTCTGTATTTTTTTTTACTTTCTTATATCCAGTTTTTACTTTGAGTTAACCTGGCAAACTTTTTTGAATAATCCTTTATGTTCCCATTGATTTGTAACATCATCCAATACACAATTTCTACTGGAGCTATCCTTTTTTTTTTTTCTCATGTTGGCCATTTTTTTCTGATTACTTTTCGAATCACTTTGTCTAGATAAGTAGCACATTAGAACTTTTATTGGAATTAAATTTGTAATTGAACCAATTCTACCTTTCTTGATCTCTCTATATATCACTGGATAACCAAAATTTGTACTTGAATATTCCATTCTTTAACCTGTGCCCTATTTAATTTCTTCTTGGTACTCTTCTCCACCTGACATTATACTGCTTATTGCTTAGGATTTGTATGACCAAGTAAGTTTCATTAGGGAAGTCCTATTGAAGCACATTATCTTTAAAGCCTTGAGCAATGTAAGCATGTAGTAGATTCTGAATAGTTATACACTGGCCTAGGAAATAATTGAGAATTGGAATATTTTGTTTCTCTCTGGAATTAGAATTAATATAGGCAGCTGAGCAAGTATTTAATTTACAAATAAAATATTCTAAGCCAGCCCTAGCCAGTTTGACTCAGTGAATAGAGCGTCGACCTGCAGACCAAAAGGGTCCCAGGTTCAATTCAGTAAAGGGCCCCCAGTTTGATTCCAGTAAAGGGCTCTATCCACTGAGCCAAACCGGTTTCGGCATGAAAGAAACTCTTGCAAGAGTTTTCTTTGGGAGATGTGCTAGAGAATTTCACATACATCATCTCATTTCACCCTCATAACAATCCTTAATTACTATAATCTCCATTTTTTGAAAAGCAATTGAAGATAGTTTGAAAATCACATAGTCCTACACACAGGAAACTTTCACAATAAAGACTTGACCATATATCTAATTTACATGGTGAGAATTTATAATGAATGATCATTTTAACATTTTCAGGAAAATATTAAAACTGAATTCTTTTATTATAAAGGATTTTAATACAAATAGAATTTCTTTGATGATAAGTTTTATTTTGAAATGTTATCATGAACAATAGTGATAGCTAAAGAAAGTGGAGGCAAAAAAGTTCTTCAATATCACATAGACTTCAAAAATGGTCCAAGTTTCCCATACTTTTCAGTCAAAAGGAACCATTTTTAGAAAAATATACAGAAGACAGAAAACCTTGATTTTTGGTATGCTTCCTCCCAGTAACCATTACATTTTGTGCCACCTTATGTACAACTAGTAACCTAGCCTGCAAATTCATTCAAGCTTCAGTAAATTAAAAGGGATATACATCTATTCATTTTAATTATCTGTTTAATCAGGCTGTGAACAATCCAAAGTAGATTTTTAAATCCTACTTGGAACAAATGTTTTTACTAAATTTGAAACAGCCAACACCTGGTGACATTATAGAAACTGACAAACTGACTAAAATTATGTTTGCCATTACCCATCACTTGACTTTGTTTTGATACATCAACAGTTTTCTAAATACAACCCTTGCAATTAATTAAAAGGGGATTATTAAACCAAATGCTGTGTTCTTTTAAATGTGATTATTTTATTGTATATTATGCCAGTTTCAGAATAGACACTTGGAAATGTTGAGGCAATATTATTCTGCATCAGAATAATATGGAACACTCTGAATAGTTAAGGGACTGTGTTTTCTATACCCTGGACCTACTAGGTTTGTGGGTGGAACCAGGTGCTGGGGCTGACCATCAGACCCTGAGTGACGGATAAACAGATTACTCTGACACACGTTTCTGGAAAAGAGAGGGCTAAGGCACTACTTGGCTGTCACCACCAAGTAGCCCTATTCGCCTGCCTCCTTTGGCTTTTATTGTCATAACAGCTTGAACTAAAATTAACCTCTAGATACAATCAGCAAGGTAAGCATCCTTGAGAAAGCATATGCTTTTACAAGGTCAGGTCTAAAAGACTAAACATAGAGATTCTAGCAAAACACCTGGGGGCTGCCACCCCCCAGAATCCTCCTTACAGACATTCCAACCAAGTCCCATGCTTCCCCACAACTAGGTTTGTGTTAGTATATTTTGACTGTTCAAGAACTATGTGTAGTCTCACTTGACACTTGAACACCATGGGTTTGAACTTGCACAGGTCCATTTACACTCGGATTTTTTCCCCCAATAAATTCTGTAAATATATTTTCTCTTCCTTATGGTTTTCTTAATAATATTTACTTTCTCTAGATTACTTTATTGTAATAATATAGTATATAATACAGATAATATAAAAAATATGTGTTAATCAACTGTTCAACTGTTTATATTAGCAATAAGACTTCCTGTGAACAGTAGGCTATCTGTAGTTAAGTTTTGGGGGAGTCAGAAATTTTACACAGATTGTCTACTACATGGGGGGAGTCAACCTTCTTGTTTTTCAAGGGTGAACTGTATATAACATTAAGGCATAATTGTACAAGGTGTCTCTAATGTGTGTTGCTTATCCAATGCTTAATACTGCATCCTCTAAAGATGGTATATTGAGAGCAATGTGAATGCTAATTAATTTCAACATTCAATATTTAGGAACTAGTCCTTTTCAAAATAATTTTGCTACAACTGTCATTTGGTACTGTAACAAAGCAATTATTTCCAACTACAAAATTGGGAAAGGAAACTGAAAGTCACTCAACACGAGGGAAAATATTAAACATTTATTACAGCAACAGATGATACTGAAGTTCTGTCTTTGAAGGTAATATATTGACTCCCTAGAGAAGTAATAAACAGCTATAGGTATTTTAGTATGATAAAGAGTTGTCTTGTTTTAGTACTTGATCGAGGTAACTACTTTGGAAATTTTATGATCAAAATTCAAAATACAGCATTTTACAGCATCTATTTCACTTCAAAGCTAGAGACTAGATTCTCCAGGCACATTATTTTCCGTGTTATGGAGAACATCTGTTGATTACAAAGAGAAATGGCATAAAAAGAAAATTAAAATTTTAACTCAGGTTGAAAGAAATTATACAAATTTTGTTATCAGGAATTCACAAAGTAGCTTATTAGCTGCTACTGATCAGGGTTATTATCTTTTGGTAGATGATATAGTCATTATAATTTCCTAAAAATACATTATTATTTAAATAATATAACTCACATTATAACTATATAAATTATTTTATGTGGTTTACTTAAATAAGCTCTTATATTTTATTAATTAAAATTTTCAATTAATAAAGAGTAGGAAATTATACTAACCTAGACTATATATCTACCTTCTGAAATTGCACATAGTGAATACTTTATAAAATCAGCTATGTGTTTATTCAAGACATTTTTCTAGACTTTATATATAATTATCATAGATTTAGCTAAACAAACTGATTTTAATAGATTTTTAAATAACCCTAATGCTGGTTATAAATTATTTTAAATTTTGATATCTTCAGTATGGTTCAAATTTATAATTTTGCTTGTTGTGATGCCTGTAATTGACTTTAATTACAGTGTTACATTATGTGATTTGTTTTGCCTTGTTTTATACTTACCCAAGGAGGTCCACTCCCCAAATCAGAACTACACACTACAGAAGTGATTAGCTAGAGTTAATTAAGGAGACCCCACTCACATATACAGTGTTGGATGGGCTTTCTTTTTCTTTCTCTCTAATCAACAAAAGAGGACTTTCTAATTAGTAGATATTAAACATGAAATTTTGATGGTGAAATCAGTCTTGTTAATCACTATAATAAGTTCAAAGTTACTTTAATCAGAATAGTACTGGCATAGGATAGACTGTACTGGCATAAGGATAGGCATATAGGTGGATAGAATAGATTGAGAGTCCAAAAAGAAACCCATACTGTCTAGCTAAATGATTTTCAATAAGGGTGTCAACATCATTACTCATTATGGAAGTGTACATCAAAACCACAATGAGATACCCTTCACACCCTCTAGGATGGTGATAACATTAAACACAGAAAAATCACAAGTATTGAGGAGAATAACAAGTGTAGAGAAGTTTGAACCTTCATACAATGGTGGTAGGAATATAAAATGATGCAGTTTGGTGGCACCTCAGAAAGTAAATGTAGAATGACCTTATGATTTAGCTATGTCACTCCTGCATATATACCTAAAAGAATTGAATAAAGGGACTCATGTACTTGTAGCACAGTGTTCATTGCAATATTATTCACAAGAGCCAATGGGTGAAAACTAAGTGTCCATCACAAATGGAGTAGAAAAACAAAATGTGGTACATACATAGAATAAGACATTATTCAGTCTTAAATGAAACTGTATTACATACTACAGTGTGAATGAACCTCAAAAACATAACTGAAAGAATCTAGACTCAAAAAGTTACATATTTATGATTCCATTTATATGATATATACATAATAAATACACCCATGATCCGTGGCGACAAAAAATAAGATTGGCTAGTTGCCAGGTTCTGGGAAAAGCTGGGAATGAGTAGAGGGTTTTCTAGAGAAATTAAATTTTGGAGAATTTGACAGAAGTGGTGGTTGTAGCAACATTGCGATATACTAAATACCACTGGTTTGTACACTCATGCCCTCTCAAACTTTAGAAAAATATTCAAGAGTCTATAGTTATAGGATTGTCAGATACCAATACCAAAGAAATAAACTAAACAAACTCTAAATCTCCTTTTATAAAAATAGCATCCAATTTGTTATTTTACTATAATTAAACCATGAAATGTGTAAATCTTTCCCTGGATAATGACTTCTCTTGCTTCAGTTTCATTAACAATAATTTGCATTTGGTATTATCATTTTTTTTTTCTTTTTATTGAGGTGACACTGGTTAACAAAAGTATACAGTTTCAGGTGCACAATTCAATAACACATCATCTATACACTGTATTGTGTGTTCACTACCCCAAGTCAAGTCTCCTTCCATCACCATTTATTCCTATACCTTTCTTTACCTCCCCCAACCCACCTACACCAGCAATCACCACACTGTTGTCTGGGTCCATGATTTTTTTTCTTTTTTGTTCAATCCCACCACCTCCCTACCCAGCCCTCCAATAGCAGCCCCAAACAGCTGTCAGTGAAAAATAAGTACCATATTATTTCACTGATTATAGAATTTAATAAAAATAAATAAACATGCAAAATATAGACACTCATAGATAGAGAGCAGGCTGATAGTATAATACCTTAATGAATTTACTTTTCAACCATTTAGGCAACAAATATTTATTGAGCACTTATATTTTGTGCCTGGAATATGTAAGCAATTATAGGAAGTTTACATTCTAGAAAATGAAGATAGACAAGAAAGAATAAATATAATAAATAAGTTATGTAATATTTTCATAGCGGCTTCAGAAAAATAAGTTTAGAATACTTTAAGAAAACTGTGATTATTCAGTGCATAATTTTAATAGAGTATAATGTCCTAATTGAATAAAACCAGTGTGCTGCCTTTTTCATTTGATTATATAATAGTAGAGGCTAGGTGCATGGATTCATGCACCATGGGGTCCCTCAGCCTGGCCTGCGGGGGATCGGGCCAAAACTGGCTCTCTGACATCCCCTCAGGGGTCCCGGATTGCTAGAGGGCAGTTCTCATGTGACGCACCTTAGAATTAGGCTCCCTCCTCTTTGTTCCGGGTGCATCACCCGAGAACTGTAGCTGCCAAGTCACCGCAGCTCCGCAGCTCCTGCATTGAGAGTCTTCCCCCTGGTGGTCAGTGCGTGTCATAGCTACCAGTTGGAGTGTCTGCACCCTGGTGGTCATCGCATGCCATAGCTACCAGTCAGACGGTCAGATGGTCGCTTAGGCTTTTATACATATAGATTAAAAGTTTTCATAAATTACTTCCAAAAATAAACTGTTTTCCTTAAACTTTTATTTTTTTACTTACATTATTTGTCTTTTGTATTTTGAAAAATTAAAACCATTTTTTGGTTAATTTTGGCTTCTTTTCATAGTGTTTTTCTTCTTAAATTATGACATAGAACATATACAAACATATACAGTTGACCCTTGAACAACATGAGAGTTAAAAGCAAGGACCCCCATGTAGTCAAATATTTAAATATAAGTGAAGTCTGCTCCTTCATGAGAGCATTACCAACCACAGATTAAAAACACTGTTTTTGATTTTTGGTTGTTTGAATCTGCAAATGTGAAACCAGGGGATACAGAGGGCCAATTGTATATTGATTGGAAAAATTTCATACATAAGTAGACCCCCACAGTTCAAACCCATGTTGTTAAAGGGCCAATTGTAGTTTAAAACACACCACATTGGCATAAAAAAGCACACTGGTATAACACTAAAGTGTTTTAAGGCCATTCATAATGAGGTTGAACTTTAGTATAGGTAGCTAGTGATAAATAAAGGAAAGGAGCAAATGAATCAGACATTAAACCTGCTTCACTAGGAAGTTGCAGCATTCACAGGCTCCCCAGGAGACCACGGTATCAGGAAAAACATCCCAGAAGAACAGCTGACTGGTACCAGAATTATTTGGGAAATGGGGGAAAATTCCTCTGCTGGGCACACGCACAGTAGAAACCAGATGGTGCAGCAGCACTTTGACATGCACAGTAGGAGCCACGATAGTAAAGATAAAGAGGAGGTGACTCATCTGGGAAAAAGACTGGATAGGTTAGGGGGAGTGCCCAGCACAATCCCGGAAGGACTGGGAAACAGACTGCTTAGTTTGAAGGAGTGCTTGGTTTTTCCCTAGCCCGGGGAATATAATCAAAGTTTAACAAAGGCTTCTGTGGATGATAAGGGGCCACAAGCTACCTGACTAGCTCAGGGAAGGCCTGTGTGACAGCCTTGCAAACTCAGAGACCTAAAGTAACCACAAAGAATGGTCTGAAATTAAAAGTTTTTAAACTAAAAAGCAGTTTATGGTGGGTAGTCATATCCTAAGCCGGTATCTTCCCTGACAAAGGTCAATCTTTACCTTAACTGAGCCCGTCTATTGTTTTTTTGCATCTACAATAACATTGTTGAAATGTCAAAGTAATTTTCTTTTTTCCGGACCCCTCAAAGCGCAGGCAACCCTGTGGAGACCACAAATCCCCTGGCTGTCATTGAGTTCATTGTTGACTGTTAACTATTCTGCACCCACCTAAGTAAAATAATTATGTCTACCATTTTACTTTTTATCCAATTCCAGATGTCCCCTCCTTTGCTTTCTCCTGCCTCCCTAATCTATCACCAAGGGATTTCATGTAACCCACATACGTCTCCTCCTTTGATTGTAATGTATAAAACAAGGTGCAAAACTGCCATTCTCCAGAGCATTATCTCAATATGTTGAGATTCTGCTTCCCTGCAATTGTTGACAGTTTGGCCCAAATTAACTCACCTCTTAAGTTAACACCTCTTTCAGTAGCACACATTCATTCATGCACGGGCCCATTAGGTGGCATGTTCTCTCTCCATTCCTCTCTGTAGCAGCCCTGCAGGCAACCATGCAGACCCAAGTGCAGGCTCCAAGCATGGGCCCAAGCACAGGCTCCAGGTGCCAGCCCAGGAGCCTGCCTGGGTACAGCAATGCAGCTCTGAGTGCAGCTGGGAACCAAGACTAAGCTAGCTGGATGGGGGCAGAGATTGAACTGTGCTGAGCTTTGGCAGAGACTGATCCGATGGCAAGGGTTTTTGGACCCTGCCCTTCTTTCGGGCTTGGTGAAGACAAGGCTGGACTTCTTCCACAGCAGGTAAAACTGGACCACCTGGCGAGACACAGACTCAGGGCACCTGGGGAGTGTCCTTTGCGTTTGTTCCAGCTTCAGTACATCTTACCACTACACCTCATATGTGGGTCCCCAAAATGCTTTTCTCGTGACACCACCAGAACCCATTTCCACCAGCAACAGAACCAATCTTCCTATATGCTCATTTGTCTCTTTGACTTCCACTTTTCTGCAGTACCTGCTTATTATTCATCATCAATTATGAGACAGATTGCCTATGAAAACATGTGAATATTTAAATTAACCTTTACTGGGGATACTTGTTAAAATAAATATTTATAAGTAGTTATAGATATGTGTTGCTCTTGAGACTCTAAATTACTAATTAGCATATCATTTTACTTTATTTAACACTTCCTTAAAGCAATCCAGTTCAAATATAGTTTACCCACATCTTTAAATCAACATTTCAATATATAGAGCTCAAATTTATTGAGGCCTTAAATAGAGATTATGGATGTCAAGTTCAGAGGCATTAATGATGAATTTACCATTAAAAAGTCCTCTTTATAAGGCTAACTTCATCCTTTGATATATTTATGGTGATGCTAAATAATAATAATAGCAACTAAAGAAATTAGACATTATTGACACTTCAGTATGAAGAAAGATAAGGAGACCTATATCCAAAAAATAACTAAGTTACAAAAATCATATTTTACAATAAAATATAGAGAAAAAAATAGAAGCTAACCTTCATTTTAACTACAAATACTACATTAAATTACGAGCAAGATAAATTAAAGTTGGTAGATGTGACATACTATTTTAGTAAGATAGAAAAGAAAAAAATTCAATAGGTGCTCTTTAATGAGAAACTAGTGAAAAGCGTTGTGCTAGATGCTCTATATGTGCTTTATAGTATTTTTACTATAACACCTTGTAAATTAATTTTCCAGTTGTATCAATAAAAACTTAAATGAATTACATAAAGCCATAAGTGGCAGGACTTACCTTCACTCCAAAAATGAGGCTCTTTGCTGTGTACTATACCTTTGAAGAAAGCAGTATGTGAGATTAAATTTTGAGCAGTCTGTACTTTGCAGGTGAAAATGAATTACCATGAAGAATTCAAAGGCAGTCCAGGACATGTGAAGCATGGCGCAGAGCACACTTTGTACTTTCTTTGGTTTTCAAATTGATTCACTAATATAGCATTTTCTCTATAGAGTGGAATTATGGTTCTTTGATCAACGGGAACAACTCATTCAATCATGCCAAGCTTAGACGCAGAACACCATAAAATTACTCACTTGGTATCTTTCTTAAAATGGAAAATAATTTATCACAAATAGTTGTGCCTATAAGCTGTAAGCCTGGCATTTTATGGTCTTTGGCAAAAATCCAGTCATATGGCTTATGACAATGCTGCCTATATACCACTGGCAGAAATATGAAATTAAACATTTTGCTCAAATGTTCCTTCAGTCATTGGAGACAGAAGTAGACGTTTAAGTACCACACTATCTCAGATTAAATCATGTCTTATTTTTATAAAAATATAGAGAGAATACTAAGCTTTAATATTTAATGGCTTTGGATCATGATACAACCAAGAACTGCAAGAAGTGGCCCAAATACTCCTAGAGACGGGTTATCTCAGAGGAACACACCATAGGACATACATGATTTATTTCTCCTAAATGCCCTCTGGTTTTCTGAAACTGTTTAATAGCTTTAGCATCAGAAGATAAAAATATAACTTAATTCTCTGATAACAGTATTTTAAGTTTATGAAGCTGAGAGGTCATACCTGAACTAATAAATTAGAAAAATTAAATATATTTAAAATGGTTTCTTCGATTATGGGCTGTAATTTAGAGAGTTTGTCCTCAGGTTTTAAAAATATTTGTTGATTCCTCAAAATATACTATACAAACCACAATTTTAAAATATTGACTTCCAGTATTGAAAAATCAATATTCTTAATATTAATTATAAAAATATGTATTATGTGGTATAATTATTGCACTTCATTAGTATAGAATAATTTTTAGCATAAACTGACATTCATAAAAAATAATAATTCAATATTCTTTGTGTTATTCACTACTCATTTGTAAGAAGAAAGAAATTAAGACAGAGAATATATTTTGTGTATGAGAAGTGACCCTGTTTGTCCCCAGGGATCAGCTTAGTCTCTTTAGTCAGACTATCATGAATATAAATCTCACTATTCACTAGAAAAACAAGGCAATTGAAAGATATAATCATTAAACTCTAGATTCTTCTTGTAGTTTAGAATATTGATTTAAGCAACAGTAACAAAAACAAACAAACAAAAGACACAAAAAGCAATTCACACTCCACCGGGTAGCAGGAACTCAAGCAGCTTGGAAAGCGATTTGATATACTCCAGTTGGGGCTTACAGCAAATAATCTGGATGCAAATTTTTGGTTTGGCCAAACTGATCCTCTCCCTTTACTCCTTTATTCAAATTCTTGAGTCATATCTCATCATCTCCTACCTCATCAATAAAAAAGTTACTGTTTCTTAATTTTTATATTTGTAAAACTCAAATAACACTGCTGAGTATTTGAGATTCATGTATATTAAATACCTGAAAAAAATACAGTTATTCGAAAGAGGCTGCTTTCCTCTCTTTACCTGTGTATATAAGGTTGTATCATATAAGTACCTATTTACACAAACAAATACCAAAATAAATATGTTGCTTTATAATCTTGAAGCTTGATTAGTTATGAAACATATACATTTTTTGGTCAATTTTTACTAACATGAATAAACTATAAATTAATGCAAACAAGTATAATTTTAAATAAATGAAACCTTTGCATAAAACTTGACACTTTGCCAAATACTTGCACTAGCATAAACTCATTTAATTGAACCTAATATGGATTTTATGTTTACTAAAATTCTAATTTATGACACTATGAGATTATGGAAGTTTAACTATATTGAATGACTTGCCCAAGATCATGTAGCCAGGTATTAAATTCAACAGCCACTTATGTCAGTGAATTCTCTCTGATTTTCATATCTTACCTCATACATACCTGCATGAGATATTACAGGTATGGATGATGACATTATCTAATTAATACTTATGTTGTTGCCTGCTTGTGAGTAAGGATCACAAAAAACTGAATATAGGGAGTTAGGCACATATTTTAAAAAAGGAAATAAATACAAAATTATGATGATAATTTCCAAATAAGGCCTCAATGATAGAAAAGAAGCAGAGAGCAAGTCTGAGATGCTTTATGGAAACAGAAAGGGAGGGTTATAGTGCTATGAATAAAATGTTCTATGTTTCTGACTTGAGGATTTGAATAAAGAGGAAAAGGGAAGATTTATGGCAGAAATTTTTACATGAGAATGACTTGGCTATATTTACTTATTTAATATTTTAATGGTATTTAGATATTTTCTTTTTTATTGGGCTATAATTAACATGTAAAATGCTATACATATTTAATGTATACAAACCATTGAGTTTGGGGATAAGAGTACAATCATAAAATCATTTATTTATTTGTTCCTTTATTCATTCATTCATTCATTCATTCATTCATTCATTCTACCTGTCAGCTTCCCAGGTGCCTGGGAATCTGATGAAGTGGTTGGTTAGGGCAGAGCAGGGACCTGCAGGCTTAGCAAGAGCTCAAGGTGAGTCTGGTACAAACCAGAGCACTTGGAGACACTGCTTTCAGTCAGTGGTGTTAAGTTGGTGAAAAGGTAAAGTTGAACATTCAGAGAGTTTCAGTAAGCAAGTTTGAAAATAAGCAAAATTCTAGGTTCTATAAAAGCTGAGGTTTTATATCTTTTATGCAGGAAACATGGTTTAATATTTTACATAGTGTTTCTCACCATCTCTATATATAAAAGCCCAGCGACCGAAATGGCAGAATGACCAGAGTGACTGATGGCTATGACGTGCATTGTGGCAGCCAACCAGCCTAATCTGGGCCCCTATTGCCCCCCCGCCCACACACACACACACAGCCGGCCCGGCCCCGATCGGCCCCCAACACTCCACTGCTTTTCACAGCCAGATGTTATGTGGGTACCTTTCTCAGTTTTGGTGTTCTCTGCTGGGAGGCCCAGCTTGGGGATTAGATCTCAGAGTTCTTAGTGGCAGCCCCCCACAGCTGAGATATCTTTCCAGGACTTCATCTGCTGTGTGTGGGCACCCGGCCAGTCCTTTCGTGTCTCTTCCCCCCCTACCAGATTCTATGCGGTCTCCACTTTAAGACCTCGGGTGTCAGGCTTCTCTCCTGCCTTAAATGCATTCTGAATTCACTTTCAACTCTTGCAATGTTCAAAACAGTGAAAACATTTTTGGAGCCCTCTCTATCTTTCTGTACCCCACAATGACAGCTTCTGGTGCTCAACAGTCAGTTGGAGATGTGAGGCTTATGAAGACTTGATTCAGTTCCATAGCTGGGAAAGCAAAGATGAGTAAATTTCTATTTCCAATCTTGAGTTCATATACTTATTGAAAATATCTACAGGTCCTGAAATATCTCTGATATGAAGCAACATGAAGAATCATAATAGGGGAGCACTGATGAGGGGGGAATTAGTGCATGTTCACTATAGGAGTTTATCCAGACACAATATCCCTCAGGAAGCCCAGAGGGAAAGAAATTCAGGTTCTTATCAATTAGATAAGAAGGAAGGTGATAGCCGAAACCGGTTTGGCTCAGTGGATAGAGCCTCAGCCTGCGGACTGAAGGGTCCCGGGTTCGATTCCGGTCAAGGGCATGTACCTGAGTTGTGGGCACATCCCCAGTAGGAGATGTGCAGGAGGCAGCTGATAGATGTTTCTCTCTCATCGATGTTTCTAACTCTCTATCCCTCTCCCTTCCTCTCTGTAAAAAATCAATAAAATATATTTAAAAAAAAAAAAAAGAAGGAAGGTGATAGTGAACTGAGAATAAAAATAACAAATTAAACATTGGATAGAATGTATCCCAAAATCCCTAGAACAAACCAATATTTCACATGAAAAACTTCAAATATTTCTACTGAATGGATAAGGGAAATTTAAAAGAAGTGGCTGAGTCCCATGTATATCTCCTTATCAATGTATCCACAGGATATTGAAAGAAGTCAGTCCTTTTGACAAGGTTACTTTCTGTGCACAGCACTTCTAGAGGATCAAAAATAAGCCATGTAAACACATTCCTGTATTTATGGATCATGCCTGGGTTGTGGGCTCGATCCCCAGTGGGGAGCATTCAGAAGGTAGACAATCAATGATTCTCATCATTGATGCTTCTATCTTTCTCTCCATTTCTTTTCCTTTCTAAAATAAGTAAATGTATTTATATAAATAATACACATACAATATTTCAAAGTAAAGTTTGCTATTCTACAGCTGGTTTAAGGATGACTAGGAACTGAGTGTTGCCTGTGATAGTTTTGGATATTTGAACTATCTCTGTATCTGAGATAGATGTATACAGAGGGAAAAGGCCACGATGATTGAAACAAAATATTATACCTGATTTCATTCAACAAAGCAGGAGAAGGGTATGTAAAAATGTTTGGGGTATGTGAAGAAGATTAATAAAGAAATCCTTGAGGTTTAAGGAGAGAGATCTTTAAGCTAGCTGAGCTACTGTCAACTGGACAATTAATGACAAGGGCTATAAAATGGGAGATAAAAAGACATTTAAGCTTAGATACCTATAAAAATACAGTGTAATTTACTTATAAATGTTTCATATGGCACTTTTGCAATTGGAATGATTCCAAAGCAAGTGACTTTAAACTGAAAAAATTCATCTCTAGAAGAAAGTGACACCTCCTTCACTTGAAATCTCTGCCATGTTGATAAGTAACAAATCCCTATCAAAGCATCATTGTGAGATTCAAACTAAAAACCCTTAAAGAACTATCTGCAGATATTAAACTAAGATGCTTCTTTGGTAGTATTAAAAACTTCAAGTTCCCCTCCAATATGCCATACATCAGGCGTCCTCAAACTACAGCCCGCGAGCCACATGCGGCCCGCCGAAAACATTTATCCGGCCTGCCAGGTGTTTTTGCGGCCGCTGCCTGTCCTGTTTAGCAGCCGACTTGTCCGGGGCCCGCAGTGCGCATGTGTGGAATGTCTGAGGGACAGTGAACTGGCCCCCTGTTTAAAAAGTTTGAGGACCTCTGCCATACATAATGAGAGAGCAAAATCATTATAGTCAGTAGTATATATTTTTCTCTTTTTCTTCTTCCTATTTAAACAATTAACATTCAATTATTGAATGCCTTCATCATGGTAGGCACTGTGTAAAATAAACACACACACACCATACTGCACCATACTGCACGATACCACACCACACCATACATACATAAAAGAACAGAATAAATTCACTGAAACTATATTTTGATTTAGTCAGGAATCAGGTTTTTTTTAATTTTTTTAATTTTCTTTATTGATTAAAGTATTACATATGTGTCCTTATCCCCCTTCTGGCCCCCCTGCCCTTCCACTCATGCCCTCACCACCCTGGAATCTGTGTCTATCGGCTATGCTTCTATGCATGCATACAAGTCCTTTGGTTGATCTCTCCCCTTCCCCCAACCTCCCCTACCTTCCCTCTGAGGTTTGACAGTCTGATCAATGCTTCTCTGTCTCTGGCTCTGTTTTTGTTCATCAGTTTATGTTGTTCATTATATTCCACAAATGAGTGAGATCATGTGATATTTATCTTTCTCCAACTGACTTATTTCACTTAGCATAATGCTTTCCAGGTCCATCCATACTGTTGCAAATGGTAGGAATTCCTTCCTTTTTATAGCAGCGTAGTATTCCATTGTGTAGATGTACCAAAGTTTTTTAATCCACTCATCTGCTGATGGGCACTTAGGCTATTTCCAAATCTTAGCTATGGTGAATTGTGCTGCTATGAACATAGGGGTGCATATATCCTTTCTGATTGGTGTTTCTGGTTTCTTGGGATATATTCCTAGAAGTGGGATCACTGGGTCAAATGGGAGTTCCATTTTTAGTTTTTTGGGGAAACTCCATACTGTTCTCCACAGTGACTGCACCAGTCTGCATTCCACCAGCAGTGCACGAGGGTTCCTTTTTCTCTACATCCTCGCCAGCACTTGTCATTTGTTGATTTGTTGATGATATAGCCATTCTGACAGGTGTGAGATGTACCTCATCGTCGTTTTGATTTGCATCTCTTGGATGATTAGTGGCTTTGAGCATGTTTGCATATGTCTTTTGGCCTTTCCTTATGTCCTCTTTCGAAAAGTATCTATTTAAGTCCATTGCCCATTTTTTGACTGGGTTGTTTAGTAGTATCTTCCTTTTGCTAAGTTGTATGAGTTCCCTGTAAATTTTGGAGATTAAACTCTTATCGGAGATAACATTGGCAAATATGTTCTCCCATGTAGTGGGCTTTCTTGTTATTTCGTTGATGGTTTCTTTTGCTATCAGAAGCTTTTTATTTTGATGTAGTCCCATTTGCTTATTTTCTCTTTAGTTTCCATTGCCCTAGGAGCAATATCGGTGAAGATATTGCTTTGGCATATGTCTGAGATTTTGCTGCCTGTGGATTCCTCTAAGATTTTTATGGTTTCTCTTCTTACATTTAAGTCCTTTATCCATTTTAAGTTTATTTTTGTGTATGGTGTAAGTTGGTGGTCTAGTTTCATTTTTTTGCATGTGTCTGTCCAATTTTCCCAACACCATTTATTGAAGAGACTGTCTTGACTCCATTGTATATTCTTGCCTCCCTTGTCAAATATGAATTGAGCATAGTGGTTTGGGTCAATTTCTGGGTACTCTATTCTATTCCATTGGTCTATATGTCTGTTCTTGTGCCAGTAACAGGCTGTTTTGAGAACAGTGGCTTTGTGATATAGCTTGATGTCTGGTATTGAGATCCCACCTACTTTGTTCCTCTTTCTCAAGATTGTTGCAGCTATTCGGGGTCTTTTTTTTCAGATGAATTTTTGGAGAGTTCTTTCTAGGTCTGTGAAATATGCCATTGGTATTTTAATGGGGAGTGCTATTGAATCTATAGATTGCTTTGGGTAGTGTGGACATTTTAATAATGTCGATTCTACCAATCCGTGAACACTGTATGTTCTTCCATCCGTTTATGTCTTCCTCTATCTCTTTTTTCGGTGTCCTGTAGTTTTCTGAGTAGAGGTCTTTTACCTCCTTAGTTAAGTTTATTCCTAGGTATCTTAATTTTTTTTTTGGTGCAGTGGTAAATGGGATTGTTTTTTTAATCTCTCTTTCTGTAAGTTCACTATTGGTGTATAAAAATGCTATAGATTTCTGGGTGTTAATTTTAGGAATCAGTTTTTTTAATATCTGAATATTAGAGATGAGAGCCAGGTTATTTTGCTACAGAAATTTTTCTAGTACCATTTATGGTCACTTCATTTCACCTTTGGGTAGACTACCATAAACTTTTCTTTAAAGAAATCATAAGTATCTGCCTTTTGCAAAAATGTGATCAGATATTTTTGGATTGGTTGTCTACATCATTTGTTTTTATTTTAGAAAGTCTGTTGGGGTGAGTTTTCAGGGTGCAGTTAATGTTTTTCTTGACTTTGTATAAGTAATGATAGTGCCCTGCAAAAAGACAGTTATTTGCTTTTGGGGATAAGAGTGAGTGTGAGTGTGTTTGTGAGTGTGTGTGTGTGTGTCCATATGTGGGCATACATGCAGGCCAATTAGGTAAACATTTTGTGGATTTTGGCAGACAATTAATTGAAGAGATTGACCATAGTATCTTAGCTGACTAGAAAATTAAGTAAAAATAGGAGGAGGTTACTAGTAAAAGGAAGTGACATAAGCCTAAGGACAGGAGGTGTGGATATTCTTAAGGAACCATTATAAAAACAATAAAGAGATCAAAGAAATAGAAAATGTGGAGGAAATAATATGAAAATAGACATGGTAATGTTTTAGAGGTAGAAGTGTTTCAAGTGATGTCAAATTTTAGTATTCATGATAATAAGAGGCTAAAGTGGAAAGCAGAGAAAAATCACTAGAAATGAGGAGGTTGTGAAAATAAAACTTCCTTGTTTGATTCTAAATTAATGAATAGAATTGAGGAAAGTTACTGTGAATGAGAGCACAATGAATGAGGATTAAGTACAGTGGGGCCTTGACTTACGAGTGTCCTGACTAATGAGTTTTTTGAGATACCAGCTTTCTCTCCTCCAATTTTTTGCATTGAGTTGACAGAGTAATTTGAGTTAACGAGCTCCTTAAGGAGCTCCTTAATGAGCTCCGTCTCGGAACGAATTAAACTCGTAAGTCAAGGCCCCCCCGTAGTCAGAAGATAAAATAAAATACAAAGAAGAAGACAGTATAAAGACATAGCAGAAGCAAGATTTTATATGAAAATAAAACTATCCCCCAAATGAGACAATTGGGAAAGAAGAGGACATAGGAATGGGGCTTGCGTTAAAGTGTAATTTTTAATGTAAATATCCTTTATTTATTGAACTTAAGAGTATATTAGTCAAAGTAAATAGACATGTGGATGTAAAATCAACCCAAAAATGGTTTTTATTTTTGTACTCATGTTGCATGTACAATGTGGCTTGGTGGGGCATGAGATCCATATATTACTCAGGGACTCAAGATGATTGAGGTGTTAATATCTTGTAGCTGTATTGTCTGGAAGAGAGGTCTTTTTCAATATCATATAAGCAGAAAGAGAGAGGTGTCCCCAAATAATACATGCAAAGACCCAAAAGTGACACAGGTCACTTATTCTCAAAGCCCATTAACCATTAGCCAGAAAAAGGCACATGCCCCTAACTACATGAACGGATGCTGAGAAATATGGGGAAGCATTAAATATATTTCCCAATAAGGGATAGTTTAAATTAATCAAGTACAGAAATGAGAATACAGAAAAATCCATTTATATTTAGCTACAGAACTGTTTTTGGATAAAACATGTAAATTATATTTAGCTATCATTATCTAAAAAATAATCACAGACGTAAACATTTGAATACTCACATGTTGGAACTGCAGATTGGGCTCTACAAAAAAAAATGTAGGTTAATTTTACCATTTAGTTGTTCATTATTATTACCTTCTTCAAATTATTTTGATTGCTAGTTTGTTTCTGAAATTGTGTGTTGGTTTGGTCGGCTAAACAAGAACAGAATGCTAAAGGAAGATAGTTTTATGTTACAGCTATTAATTACTCACACAGAAAGGTGTTGTTGATAGCCACATGCATCCCTTTTCTTTACTTCCTGAATAAATACTGTTATATTAACTTATTTGGATAGATGCTTGAAAATCAGTTTCATCTGGCATGATCCACCAAGCAGCTGTACACTTCACCAGAGCTGTTATGAGAGACATACTTTTATATTGGATAAGAAAAAGCTAATAAAATTGTCAAACTGTATTGGGGAGAAAAAAAGAAAGGTTTGTTCAAGATGTTGACCTTTTGATTTCTGAATCAGAATTGCTTACTGAAAAAAACACACACACACAAAAATGAGATTTCAAGACACACAAGAAATATAATACCCAAGATGAGTAAAGAGAATTGATTCCAAACTGAGTAAAAGCACAAAAGAAAAGTCTGGTGAGGGAACATGTTAGGCAGTTGCAGTTGGAGAGTCTCTTTATATTTGTAGGTTGTAGAGCTGATTAATACTCAAAAACAGCTTTATTTTTTTTTTTTTTTTGGTTTTGTATTGGTGAAAGTTTCCCATGTATGAGGATTGATAGTGGTGTGTGGGAGATGGCAAATTAAGCTGATTTCTTAAAAAATGTACCATCTTAAAGGGTAAAAATTTCTTCTTATGAATGACTTTCAAATATCATCCTTAGTTATTCTCCAAGGAAATATTTTTCTTTTACTTACCAAATATTCTGGCCTCTCTCTCTCTCTCTCTCTCTCTCTCTCTCTCTCTCTCTCTCTCTTTCAGAATATCCATAACTGTTTCAAATGAGAACTGTTACTCTTTCCCAATGTTACTTGAACAGTGACCTAAATTTTGATTTGATCTACACATCATTAAAGTTTAAGTTCTATTATTACTGTTTGAAGAGTTGTGGTGATCTTACTAAAATGTATGTATGTTAAACCCCAACAAAATCTGTTTTCCTGAATTATTCTTTGAGTGTCACTTTAAATCCTTCAGGTGCTGTCATGGTTTATTGCAAAAAGAATGACATTTCAAGTGGCGGGTCCTTTTGAAATTAAATATTAGAGATGACTAAATTAGGATTGTGTTCCCTTATGCTGAGGTTGGAAGTCTCAATGAAGGTGGCTTTATTTTACATCTTAAAAAAAAAAAGTCATGTTTTGCAGTAGTAGTAAGAAATAAATAAATTTTATCTAGTAGTACCAGAACACAAACACCCTTCAACGAAAAGGGCATCAATTTGTGAAATACTCCATTGATTTGAAAGAAATACATACTAGACAGAAACAGATTTTAACAAAATTATGATTCTCTTTAAAGTTGTACTTAACCACTTTATTTTATTCTTGCTCTCTGCCCTTTATTCCCTGGGTCCTGAGGTAAATGCCATATTCTCAACAGTTTTTAGGGACAGTGAATAATAGTAGAAAGAAATATGGTGTCTGGGTATGTTTGACATCCTACAGCTAGTATTGGTCTACATATTCCATTCTCTTTTAGTCCTTCCCTTCAGTGATGGACTTCTGAACTTCTCCTTCACACCATGGAAAATATGACTACTGAAATCTGTTTCCTTTAAACAGTATAGCAAAGGCCAAAAAGGTTATTATAGTAAGAAAGCATAATTGATGAAATAAATGGAATGCCTAATCTTGGGTGGGAATTCTACAGATTTTCTTCTTCAATTCTTAAAAAATGAGTGACTAATCTTTAGTGTGTGTTGTTTCAGATATTCACACATCACAGCACTAGTATTTACTGTCCGAAGGCATTTTTGGTTTTTAAGATGGTTGAGCTAATTCTTGAATTTCTCTTCTATAAATTCTTGTTAAAAATAAAATTTTAATTTTTATTTAAATTTTATTCTCTAAAAATTCTAAGTAAAAGATTACTATCATAATACCTAGAATCCCTTCTTTTCATAAATTCAGATTATAGTCACAATGATGCAAGAAATGCTTTAAATAAGAACCAAAAGGTTGCATAAATACTTTCACTTAGAAAAGTGGCATACTTGGAGTTAATTGTACTCAATGTTAGTAATTCACATGGCCACAGACAAGGCTTCACATTGTACGTGGCCTCAGGCTGTGCTTTGTGACTGGGCAGGACTCAGGGTGGGCCCTGAAATTGGGTAAGGCTGCAGGCTTGGCTCCATGACTAGGCAGTCAGCTGGCTGTGCTGGCCTGTTAGGTCAGGCCTCTGGGCAGGCTCCTCAGTCAGGTGGGACCACAGGCTATGCTTCACTCTTGGGCCAGGTCCCTGGCTAAGCTCCCTGCTTGGGCAGAGCTGCAGGATGTGCTCTGGAATCTGGCATCTGGAAGGGCCATAGCCTGAGCTCTGAGGCTGCTTGGGTCACTGATCTGGCTCCCTGGTCAAGTGGGCAGAAGGAAAGCCCTCTGTTGAGCGAGGCGACTGGCTAGGTTCCTTTGAGGGGCATGCGATGGGCTCTGGGGCTCCCAGACTCTCAGGCTTGGCTTCTTGGTCTGGCAGGGCTGGGGCGGTGCTGCTGCCCTGCATCCCTGTCTGGTTGGAATTGCAGATTGGGTTCTACAGTAGGGATGACCCACTTGCTGGAGGCCCAAACTAGGCCAAACTGCCAGCCCAGCTCCCTGGCCAGCCAGGGTCACTGGCTTGGCTGTGCACAGCGCAGCCACAGGACCAGGGGAACACCGCCCGCTGACACCGCTCTCTGCATATGCACTACAAGCCCCGCCCTTCCCCTAATCTAGTTGAGCCCCTGCAGTCTGCTCCCATTCCTTGTGCCTGTGGTCCTGGTAAGGAGTTACCTTAGTGGGCCTGTGGGAGCAGCCTGGATGCTAAGGAAGTGGCTGTCCACCTGGGAGTCGCTGTCACCTGAGAACCGATAGGCCAGGGGACCTGTCAGGTCAGGGACTCATCAATGCGGCTCTGTCCTGGCCTGGGGCGGGGGGGCACTCTTCTTACCCTTCTAATGCGAGTTTCCTGGGTTTTTTGGCCCAAAGGGTGCTTGAGCCTCAACCCCAGATCATGGGAGTATCATAGACATTCCGTCTATGGCTAGTCACACTTGGGCCTTTCTCTGAGGGGGACGTGAGTCAGAACTCACCTCTTCTGCCATGTTGCCGAGGTCCTGGGCTTCAAGTGATTGCTCCAAACCTCCTTCCACTAAATTCAAAACTATTACATTTATCCACAGGCTGCTTTTCCGGGGCAACATCTTGAATTTTACCAGTTTTAATAAAGAAATACTTCCTTCAGAAACCTCATGGCCAGGAGGTAACTTGGGCCAGATGTCCCTTTTCTCTCTCTTAGTAGGTGAGTGATGACTGTTTCCACACCTTCCCACTGGTGTATTTTACTCACATTCAGAAACATATTCTCAAGCATTTGTTTTCACCCTGGAAGTGAGCTGCTTGCTGCTGACTGTTTCGCACTGGGAATTTACATATGCCTGTTTGAAAAGCCTCTAGGGGAAGGTTCTAGGTGAATCTTCAACATTACAGAAACAGCTTGAACAGAATTTGTGACATTACCAAACCTGCTTCCGTGGTATTTTTATTCGATTTCCAGGAGAATCTGCCATTGATCATTTAGATGCCCCTCTGCAATGACTCAGAGAAACAAAGAGTAGTTCTATTTAATTAATAGATGTAATAACACTGATGACTGCAGGTTTGGTCAATAAAATATTCAGGAAGCAAATTGGTTTTCTGCAGTTGCAGTGCTTTTGGAAACTATTTACAAATATTGTGGGATGAATTCAAGCTAATCTACTTCCTATTTTACCTGTGTCTCACTGTCTGAGTCAGTTACCATCTGTGCCATGATTTGTCAATTAGATTCTCTAGAATCATATTTTTACATGTTTCCATAAGAATAAAAATGGCACTATTACATCAATGAAAATGGAAAGTTTCTAATTTTCTGGTTAGTTTTTTTCAGCAGAATTAGTCAAAGCAACAATAAATGACCTACATACACTTCTATCAAATATAAATTAATTCATCCAATTTCATGATTCACACTAGCCAAAACTTAATATCAGGCTTGGGAATTTCTGAAGTCAACCTAACCAGGCCTCTTACTAAAGCTTGACTCCATTTACATTTATGATAATAACTAAGTAATCATATACATGTGGAAGTTCATTTCACTTTTTAATAATTCCACTTATTAGAATTACTCTGCTTCAATAATGAATACAGTTTTTCCCTCTCAGGAACACTTCCGTATACTTGGTAGGGATTATTCCCACAATTTTGCAAGATGTGTTTTGTTACTCTGTTATGCAAATGAGATGCTGAAGTTTAGAACTATTGATTTTCTTGCTCAAGTTCACAGGCCTAGTAAACAGCAGAGCTAAAATTCCCATCCCACTCTACTTCACCCCATATTTTCTTCACTTTGTTGGCTCACTAACCATAGTTCCATGGGTGAGTTTCTATACCTTTAACTAACAGTGACGTAAGAGAAATATAGAAGGCACTTGCTGGGAAGACAATACCGCATTTATTCATAGATTACACATGTAGGGCCCGGTTTCAATACAATTTCTAGACTTGACTTGTGCAGTTCCCTGATGGAACTCTCCTGATCACCACTAATAAAAAGTTAACTTTGGATTTCCATCAGAGTGAACTGATGAGAACAAATTGGAATAAGAAGCTAATAGTTGTTACCTAATGCATATTTCCATAGAATAAAAACGAAATACAAATCACATTACTAGCTGATGAAAAAGGCTATTTTGTACTGAAGATGTTATCAATTGGGGTTATCAGCTGGGACCTTGGTTATTCTCATTGATGCAGAAAAGATTTTAAGGCCAACAAAAATGAAAGTAATGTAAAGTGAGATTTATTGAAAGTATACTCCAAGCGAGAAGGGGGCCAGTGGAGAGTAGCAATGGCCCCAAACTCCTGAGTTATATAATTTAAATGAGAGAATTTCTGGGTGGAGACTTTTATTTGCATTCAAGGATGATTGACAGAAAAGGGTTATATAACTATATTTCTTCTGCACATGCCCTTACCTGTAATGCATACAGAAAAATGCACAGGGAGGCAGTCAAAACTGCAATGCAAATTTTATTATAATTAGTCCAGGGCCCTAGTAAAGTGGCATTGAGGTCATGTCCTTTTCCTCTGAGTTTGCAACAAGAACTGGCTGATTCTGAACCTGCCCGCTGGCGGTCAACTGGCTGCTGGACCACCCATAGAGAAGGGGTCTGAAGGCATTGTTGGTCCAAACCATCAAGACCCCAGGGCAGGCCCTACCCCAGTTGCTCATGTCTAACTTCCTACCTAACAAAAGGACTTAGCTATTGAGTCATTTTTTGAGGTACAAAGGATCAAATATAGTATTATCTGTTTTATCAAACATTTCTCAACTTTCATTCTTTATTTGAATTACAGTGACCATTCTTAAATGTGTATAAAAGAATAAACTACTGAGCTATGTTGAATAATGGAAGCTGCCAAGTACATTTCAATAAATAATCTTGATAAGACTTGCAAATTTTAATTAGTTTAATCAGCACTTATGGAGAATGTAATGATCACAAAGGACTCTCTTTTGAACAGTGTCCCACGTTTATACATATTTTTGAAAAATGCCTTAAAGGCCATTTTTAATTAAATGTAGACTCTTCTCTTTAAGAACAGCTTCTACGGCAAAAAAAAAAATGTGTATATAGTTTAAAATGAAGTAAATAGATTCTGATATTCAGTACTGTTACCAAAGAAGAGGTTTAGGCTATAATAAAAAACAAAAAAGCATATTAACTTTTGAGACTTTTATGGATATAATATCCTATTGAGGGGGAATAGGCATTATAAAAACTGCTTAAATTTTGAAATATGCAACATGACCCTACAGTAAAAGTTGTAGTAACTCATATGTGCTATAAAATGATTTTTGCTATACACATTAATTAGAAGCTTCCTAGGTATTTACCACGGTAACAAAAACAATTATTTAAACTTGCAAAACTCTATTGGTAATGTCTGGCAGGAACTTTCTCTGAAGAACGTTTAAAAAATGTTAGTGATAATGGGGAAAATAAAGTGGAATCGTATTGCTAAAAAAGTCACAGAAGACAGAGTCAAAAGGTCATTGAGGAAGGAGGACCTGTGCACATTTCATACCTCAGTTCTCAGAACTGCTACTAACTGCTAACATGTTGCTAAACTCAGCTCAAGGCTGACTGAGCCAGAAACACCCTGGAACAATAACCGCTGCGTTATCTTATGTGCACTTTACTTCCTCTTTGTAATTTTCACCTCCTTCATTTGCACATTGGAACAACCAATCCTTGCTCACCTCGCTAGAATCCTGCATTTACTTGGAGGACCAAAATGGAAACTGTAATTGAAATTTTGCCTCTGTAAAACCTTGCCTTTTTTGTTGTTGTTCTCTTTGTAGCACAATTTAGGATTCTGCCTGAATTTATGATTCCTGGATTGCCATCTATACTATGTAATTCCATTTATATAACATTCTTTAGATGACAAAATTATAGAGATAGAGAATAGATTAGTGGTTGTCAGGGGTTGAGAAAGTGGTTGGCAGAAAAGAAGTGGATATGGTCATAAAAGTTCAACAAAAGGGATCTCTGTGGTAATGGAAATATTTTGTATCTTGATTGTGCCTATGTCAATATCATGGTTGTAATACTGTCCTATCATTTTTTTCATGAAGTTACCATTGGGAGAAACTGAGTAAAGGATACAGAGTACATACCTCAATGTATTTGTCTTTATAACCGCATGTGTCTCTACAATTACCACAATCAAAATATTTAAAAAACTAGGGGCCCAGTGCATGAATTCGTGCACCTTGAAAGGAACTGTGGTCCACAAGGCTGTGGTAGGCACAGGAGTGAATCTCAGCCCATCCTCCACGTCCCCACCCGGCCTCTCCCACCACGGCCCTCTGGTCCCCTGTCCCCTGTCTGCTGGCAGCCCTGCTCCTGCCACCACCACTCCCACATGCTGACAGCACTGGCCCCCCTTGCACCTGCTGACAGCATGGAGCGATTGGGGCTGATTGTGCCTCATGAGCAGGGGGAGGTGGAGAAGCCCTCAGGGGCAATTGGGACTGGCGCCAGGTGCCAGCAGTAGGTGCGAGTGGCAGCTCCTGCGCCGGCTGCGGGTACAAGTAGGGCCAGTGCTGGCAGTGGGTGGGAGTGGTGGCTCTGGTGCCAGCAGCGGGTGCAAGTGGGGCCGGCGCCAGCAGCAGGTGTGAGCGCCAGGTGGGACTGTGGCACGAGGGAGCAAAAATTTTCAGTAACCACCAGAGGCTCGCCCTGATGACAGCAGCTGGTGCCCTGCCTTGGTCTGGCACCCCTGCTCACCTGCTCCACCATCCCGTCACGGCTGACACCCTCCATGTTCCGCGCACGCCCCCTGGTGGTCAGTGCATCTCATAGTGACTGGTTGTTCGGTTGATCCGGTTGTTCTGCCATTTGCTCTATTTTCATATTAGCCTTTTATTATATAGGATATTTTTCTCTTCCAATCTGTCCATTTATGAAAACATTTAGAATGTTTGGATTAGTATTTATTTCACTACGCCTATAGAATAATTTGGGGGAGGTTTTCTTTCTTTACAATATTCAGTCCTCCTTTCACAGGTTCACCATATTCTTAAAATTATTAGTGTTGATTATTATTAAATGAGATATTATTTGTAAAATGCTTAAAATGGTGCCTAGCTCATAGTTAACCTTCAATAAATTATCAGTTATTATGTGACATAAAATAAGCATATGGTTACTTGTTGATTTTAATAAGTCTGATATAATAATGTGTCAGGCTTTTATAAAGTACAATTTTATACCAAGTAGAAACCTTTTATTAAAAAACACACAGCTTTATTGAACTATAATTGATATATTAAAAACAGCAAAGCCTTTGACTGTCACTGGGATGGGCAGAGCTGCACTCTTCTTTTATAGTTGCATTGTGTTGACCCTGGCTGATCCTGGCACTATAGATGACAAACTGACAGTGAAGCTGGGAATTGGGAAATTTTAATGACAAGAATGCTTGAGTGGAAATGACTGATTTGTGACCTATCACTGCCATTTATTTAGCTATATGTCCTTAGATAAATCATTTGGTCTCCCTCTGCTCTGGTTCCCTTATTTGTAAGACAAAGGGGTGGGATGAATTGATCTTTTGAGTTTCGTTTTGTTCTATAAATCTATTATCCTATGATAACTGACTTTATGTATATTTTGCATCCTCAGTGCACTCATTGCTTTTTCAAGTTGATAAACCTCCCAGTTCCAAAGTCTCTTTAGCATTACATAGTTCCCAATGCAAATCATTGGACTGCGGGACATTTTCCAAGGATCAATACTTCTAGCAATCCTACCAAGGAGACACTGTGAGATATTTTATATGTTCACTGAGCACAGGTTATCTGTCTTGCTTACTCTTATGTGTCCTAAAATTTGGTTCATAATCTCAGAGGAAGAAGAGCACACCGGATTTTAGTATGACAAGAATTTTGCACAACTACCTTCTGAGTTTTTTATCTTTTTAGACTTTAAAAACAAATCTTGCTCTGCCTTCTGGAGTGTGCTATATATGTAATTATCATCTAGCCAGTGTGCTGAAATACACAAAAAAATTTTGGACAACTGCCTAAAGTAGATAATGCAGTATTGTAGGTAATCAAAATATTATTGAAGCAAAGGAAAATACTGCCTTTATATTGAAATTGATAATCCTCCGTATAATTTTTTTAAGCCAAAAATTTGCATTAGTTACAGAGCAGAGCTTTCTGGAGCATTTTTCTACCTGAAACTATTATCTGGAATTAAGAACAAACTATAAACATAAAGAATGTCTTTATTTTTGTGATTATTTTGAAATGCATACTGACACCCATATATTTAGTGCTTTTCTGCCTTATTGAACCATAGAGTTCTACCTTGATTCTTATGGATATAGTCTAGTTATAATCCACACGGGACATTAAAGATATGAAGACAACAAAGTCTGTATTTTCTGTGATATTTGACAAGACCATACTTATTATTTTTATCAAATATGTATAACTTACTGATTAATTATTAAGAAATTATTTGACTAAAGAATTGTTCCAACCCTTCATTTCCTATAGCAACTTCAGTGTACATTCTCTTCTCCATCATTCATACTGATTTTTAATGGAGATTCTGGCAAGGACACCATTTTTTCAAGAGTGACTATTATAAAAAAATAAAAAGCTAAAAATTTACAATTGTTCAAAGAATGGTACAGAACAAAATGTTTTCCATTCAAAAAATATTAAAAAGCCTCATTGATGCCATTTGAGGCATCTTAGAATGAAGAAACAATAGCTTTCTTTAAAATTGAATGCCAATTACAGAGCTTTTAAATCAGCAAAAGTAGATTCACAGTATTCCTAGTGTGTTAAAAAAAAAACTGCCTGACACAATATAGTGCAGCATGATGCTGGCCAATCACCCAGGGGACCTATGCTACAGGGCTATTTCACCAGGAGCATATTTTCATGACAGAGACTCCAAAGGCAAAGATTGAGAAATGAGTGCATTTAGTGACAGTAAGTGATTAAAAATAGTGTGTTCAATGATTGAGTTTTATTTTGCAGGCAACTTTTCACAGTTGTCATTTGGTTGATTTTTTTTAACCTGTTGTGCATTCTTCTCTCTACCCTACCCTAACCATGGATAAATGGTTATATCCTTATTCATTCTCTCTCTCTCCTCTCTCCTCTCTCTCCCCTCTCTCCTCTCCCCTCTCTCGCCTCTCTCCCCTCTCTCCCCTCTCTCCCCTCTCTCCCCTCTCTCCCCTCTCTCCCCTCTCTCCCCTCTCTCCCCTCTCTCCCCTCTCTCCCCTCTCTCCCCTCTCTCCCCTCTCTCCCCTCTCTCCCCTCTCTCCCCTCTCTCCCCTCTCTCCTCTCTCCTCTCTCCTCTCTCCTCCTAATCACTTCACCTTTCTCACCAGCCCTGCAACCCTCCTCCACTCTGACAACTGTCAGTCTGTTCTCTGTGAATCTGTTTCTATTTTGTTACTTAGTTTATTTTATTCATTAGATTTCACATATGAGTGAAATCTCTTGAACTATACAGTGACAATTCTTACACTGAATAATTAAACCATTAGGACCTTTGTAGGGTAATTGTGTGAAAGAGATCTAACCTTATTTGTTTCCAATTGTTTTATATCACTTATGAAATAGTCTCTTTTCATCTTTTGTTTTTCAATGCTGATAAGGCTTATTGGTTATGTGTGAAGGCTCAAAAGCAATAATTATCAACTATGACATTCCATTAGACTCAACTGAGAAGCTTTAAAAACACATCAATGCCTGAGCCCCACCTCCAGGTATTCTAGGTTTATTGGTCTGGGGCAGGGCCCAGGTATCAACATTTTAATCTCCTGTATTATTTGAAGTGTGGCCAGGCAGAGCCTTGCTTTTTAGGGATAAACTGCTGGAGTTTGAAGCTAACTGTAACATTAGGATGTTTCTTAATGTCTCTGTACCTCAGTTTCCTCACTCAGAAAATAGGCATCTTAATAGTTTCTAAAACACGGAGATACTTTACCAATTAAAATGTAGAAGTTATTAGACCTAATAAGGAAAGTGGTTGTAAATAAAAGGATATAGATGTCCCAGAGGAAGGGACACAGTTGAAAATTATACCTTAGAAGAACTCTTAGAAATATTTTGTGACATTAAAAATGCAAACAAAAATAAAATGTTGGAATTTGATCCAAACTTAGAATTGAGACAATTTGCCTAGCTTCGTGTTGCAGGTTACACAATGAAGAGGTGGGCATTGTTCAAACTGCTCATAATTTTTTTTTACAGAGACATAAAAACACTGTAATTCTCAGTGTTACTCATGTCTTTCCCTAAAGTGTACTAAATATATATGTTCTACTATTTTTGTTCATTTTCCTAGTCATTGACCACTAACAATGAGGCTATTTGATGTATTCACAAATATTTTCATAAGTCATGAAACAATTGTAACTTTTCCCACTTAACTATTAAGATCATTTTTTAAAATTTTGATAGTATGTGATTGAATAAATAAAAATAAAATATATTTATTCAATTCTTTTCTGAAATTATTTTTCTAAAGTGAATGGAAAGAAAGGGGAGAATAAAAGATCAGCATACCCTTCACCATTTTGTCATCTAGTACCGATAATGGTGACTTCTAATTGTGAATTAATTTAGAATGTTATGTAGTATTAGAAATCTATGTAAGCATTTTTATTTATCTACATCTAAAATTACCATTTGGATTTGTATGTGTGTGTGTTTAAAAATTATATAAGCTGACCTACATTCTGGTTTTCTTACCATCACAGGACTTACTTATTTTTTGAGAGAAATTTTTTATGCAGCTACAATTTTTATTGCTTTATTTAAGCAATAAATGTCCTAATATGCCAGGCATTTCTTTAAGAGCTTTGTTTGTATTAACTAATTGCATCCACATAATAGTTCTCAAAGGTAGTATAGTTGATTCCCCTTAAACACAAAGGAATTCAGCCATAGAATGGTTAAATAATTTGCTCAAGTTCACACACCTAAAAGTGTTGGAGGCAGAATTTGAAACAATATAGTTTGATGCCAGAGTCAATATCTTATTAGTCTAGCTGCCTACCAGAATTATTAAAAATTCTAAATATTGAATGCTAAACTCAATTAAGACAACCTATCCTATTAATCTATAATTATGTTCATTAGAGGTTTCTGATGATTAAATATTTTTATTATTTATCCTATTATAAAAATCCTAAATCACATAAATTATTTTCATATGGTTATCATTTCATATTAAAAATTGTAGTATTTCATTTTCTTTAAATATCATGTTTTAAGATAAGTGATTTCTTGCTGTTTTAGCTAATAGGTAAATGTGGTAGCTGATACATGGTCAGAGTGAAAGAAATTCTGCTTCTTAGTCTCATTTTCATTTTGCTAGAAGCAAACATCTGTTGATATCTGTCATCAGTCATTTTGTGAATTTTTTCTTGTTTTAGTATTTCCCACAGTCACCACTAATCATATGATGTCCATTATAACTTGGTTCTGATGCCCTGTGTGATAATCTTTTGTTTCATTTGTTCTCCTTTATTAGGGTCAACAGACTGTTGATGTTCAGTTGATGTGTCACCACACAACTGGCCTGCTAGTTCTTATCTGTGACAGTGTCATATTGTAAACTTTCAACAAGGCCCAAAATATGACCTCTGCATGGTCAAAGGAAACAAATTAGGGCATATTATGAAAATAAATTAAAAGCAACGGAGAGAGAATGATTTAATTGAACTGTAAAGAATATTATGCTTAATGTACATAGGCCCAAGGTGTAAATCTTGTAGTCATTATAACTAATAACTTCAACTCAAGTTTATTAAATATTTACCTCCATGATGCTCATATATCTATTCAAATTGTGAATTAAAAATAGCTGAGAAATTACACAAATCCCCAAAGTGAGATTCTTTCCCCCCACTTCGTCATAGCTATCATGGGAAAAATATTTAATTTATTTTAAAAGTTTTGCCTCTATAGAATGTTTAAGCATTCCATATATTCAAGAATGTCAAATTTTGACTATAATTTTCTTTGGTACTATCATTAGTTATTATAATGTTTTTGAATACATATCAATCAAATGGAATCAAACTCTAAAGTTTTATGTCAAGTTTTCATGTAATGCATTAGAGTTTACAAAATGATTTGAAGCAAAAAATTAGCAACTCTCTAAATGATCTCTAAAATGTCACAAGATTTGTGTAACTCAAGTATTGTGCGATTTATATTGTAGCCTATTTTTAGGTTCAATGAAAAGAAAAAGAAACTTTAAAATTTAAATTGGGGACTTCTTTCAGGCTAGGTCAAATAATAGGAATTGGGTATATCTTTCCATCTAAAACAACTAAAAATAACACAAAATATATCAAACAGTTGTTCTCATTCATTAGATTTCAGACAAGGCAGAAGAGTGATCCCTGAGAGAGGAGAAACAAATGAGTTGAGCACTATGATTGCCCAAGGTTACTGCCTGGATAGTTATGAGGCTGGTAGGCAGGAAGTGAGAACCCAGGCCAAGTTTGTCACTCCCCTGAGTTGAGAAGGGGACCTTAGGATCTAGAGAGGTCAGGAGGACATAACCCACAGAGGACAGTACTAAAGGGAAGAGAGAAGCATGGGGAGAAAGTTCTTGAAAAGAGCAGAGGGTCCCTCTCCAGTTTTCAGCTGACTACTGTTCAACAAAGGAGCCTAAGAAAACCCTGGTGGCCAGAAAAGAATTGAAAGTAACAGAGCGAATTCCAAGGGTCAAGATAGCCAGGAAAAGTTCAGGCCCCCAGCAGCTGAAGCGGAAAATCTTAATAATCCACAAGGTTTCACGTAGAGAGTTCTTAACGACAGTGCCTCTGTTGGGAGTCAGAATAGCCCTGGTCTAAAAGTTCCGATAAGCAAAGCCTCAAAGCTATACTACAAAGCATCAAACTGTTTCCAAGCAGGTTAGCTTTGCCCCAGAACAAACTCAAGAATATTTATAGGATACAAAATTATGTGCCACCTCAAAGAGGCAAAATTTTCAGTGTTTGGCATCCAATCAAAAGTTATATATGGGAGGCAGAAATATGAAACATATTAAGCAGAAAGATCAGTGAATTCAAAATAGCTGAGAAATTACACAGAAGAAAAATACTATAAAGGAAGGAGAAATAGTTATAACTTTTAAAAAGGTAGGAAATGGAGCACTTAAATAGAAATGTAAAATATATTTTAAAATACCAAAACAGCCCGGCTGGTGTGGTTCAGCAGTTGAGCATTGACCCAGGAACCAAGAGGTTGCAGGTTCAATTCCCAGCCAAGGCTCATGCCCAGGTTGCTGGCTTGATCTGATCCCCAATGTGGGGCACACAGGAGGCAGCAGATCAGTGATCCTCATCATTGATGTTTCTATCTTTCTCTCCCTCTCCCTTCCTCTCTGAAATCAACAAAAATATATATTTTTTAAAATAACAAAACAAAATCAATCTTCTAGAGGTGAAAAATACAATGTCTAAGATAAAAACACACACAGACTATCTATACACGCAGCAACAAGGATGATCTCAAAATAATTAACATGAATTTTTAAAAAGCCAGACAAAAAAAGAGTGTCTATAAAAAAAATTAAAATTCTAGAAAATGAAAACTAATTTATAGTTACAGAAAATAGATTAAAAATGTTTGATATGAAGCGGCGATATGGGGAGAGACCACAAAGTTATGAGGAAATTTGGGGAGGTGTTGATTGTGTTCATTATCATCATTTTGTTAATGATTTCATATATATGTGTCAAAACTTATCAAATCATACTTTAAATATGTACAGTTTATTGCATATCAGTTATACCTTTTTTGAAGTTGAGGAACATGATTAGGTATTACTTTTTTATTTATTAGGTATTACATATGTGTAATACCTAATTGATTTTTTTATTGACTAGGTATTACATATGTCTCCTTATTCCCCCATTGCCCCCCAACCCCCAATCATGCCCTCAACCAAAGGACTTGTATGCATGCATATAAGCATAACCAATGGACACAGACAACAGGGGGTGAGCTTGAGGTCATGAGTTATACCTTTATTAACCTATAAAAAGTAAATTGGAATAGGTTTCATTGTAAAATCAGAGTTTACTTATATAAAGAATTAATTTATACTTTTCTAATCAAGTTATTCTGGTGTACTTATAGTTGTCCAAAATATGGTAGTTTTGAGGGGAAAAATTCAAAACAATGAAAATAAAACCTTAAAAAAAATCTAGGTAAGTAAAATAGTAGTTAGGATTCTCTGAACAATTAATGTTTCAATAGAACTTCTTTAGCTTATCTCTTTTCTTTGTAGTTGATATGTATTTTTCAAATAGGATAAAAATAGAAATATAAATTAAAGAATTTTCACTCTGTCTTTCAATACCTATGTAATACCAGAGAGATTTTTTAATCCCTTTTTTATTAGTTGGCAACATCATCCAAAAATGTAACTGTCATATTGTCTTGAGAGAAAACTTTTATTACTTTATTTGCTAGGAACATGACTTCCACACATTATACCTATAACCTTTTTCTGCCCAAATATATTAAAATTATTACACATAATTAAAAGCACCTGTAACAAACAAAATATGAAATTATCTTGTTCCAAAAATGCTGCTGTGAGTTATGTTTAACAGTGAAGAAAATAGATATTTTCCATTTAACTATTTTCCATTTATGTGACAACTCTAATGGGATAAATTATACGAAGGGGAAACAGCCACCTCTGCTTTGCTGGTGGCAGAAAGGGCCTTGCTCATAGTAGGTGCTCTGAATCCTTCCCTGCTCGTGGCATGGGCTTGAGGGTGGCCACTGTACACAGCTCAAGCATAAGAAATAAGCATCTCAACATCAGCTTTTCTTTTTACAGAGGAAAATTACGAAGACATGACATTGAGATTGAAATATTTCTCACATCTATCATGGAAGAGCTACAGGGAGCCCAGATAATGATGTGGCCCTAAAGAGAAAGAAAACTTCATAGCTAGGCATGCTCCATTTGGAATGCTCCTTCAGAGGGCCTGCTTCCTCCAGAGGAGCTCAGGCGCTGTCTGTTCATTAGTTGTAGGGTGACGTGTGCCTCTTTATTCCACATGCCCCCTGGATTTCAATAAAATGCAAATATTGTATTATCCTTTTTTTCTGAATTAATGTGGAAAAAATATTTTAAAATTTCTATTATCTGGAGGGGAAACATTGGAATGAAACAAAATTTCTTTCTCTTTACAAGAGATGATATTAATTTTTTTTTTAAACACAGAGCCAAATCCATTTGCCCAATATAATACTCCCCAGCTATATTGATATATACAATGAGTCTTGCCTTTAATTCTTACAAACCAGTTTGGGATTTTTTTTTTTAGAAAGAATAACAGGATATTTAAACTTGTAGTTTGTTCTGGCTACATAACTACCATATGTGGAAGGCTCAAAATCATCTTTAAGAGCTAAACACTGCCTTCCTGTTGACCACTTCTTAGTATCCTATATAATAAAAGCATAGTATGCAAATTGTCCCCTAGACTGGAGTTCTTCTGGGAGTTTCACCAGGTGGTGGGCTAGCTGAAGGAAGGGAGGGAGGCTCCTGGCACTGGCAGGCGGCCTGGGAAAGGGAGGCAGGCCCCAGCCAGCAGCCAGCAGCCAGCAGCCAGCAGCCAGCAGCCAGCAGCTGTTAGGGACTCTACCAGTGCACGAATTTCGTGCATTGGGCCTCTAGTTATTCATATAAAAAGCTAGGAGTTCTAATCAGTTGCATTCCATTGAACTGGATTTCTTTTTCTTCATCTTAGATCGAAGTGTTTAATAACAATTGAGAAATCTTATCACCTCCCTCATTCTTATTTTCTTCTATTATGCCTGTAAGAATATTTTAGCAGCTGACTCAAATATTACATTTAATAATATTAACAGAATATACATTTCAAGCAAATGTAAACCCAAGAGAAGTAGAGAAATATTTTTATTGATATAATAAGGCCATATGTATTATAGTATGTAGTTTTTTAAACATCACATATGCAACACATTTCTGTATAACTTATTCCCTTTTGTATATTAATTATGCCAATAATTTGGTATACTTGAACTATGACTGTGAAATCACATAAGTTTATATTTAAGTGAATGCATCTGTCATTAGATAATTTTTTAAATAATACTTTAAAATAAATGTCTATGTGTAAGGCATTTAGTGATATATATGTACTAGTGGCCTGGTGCATGATATTCGTGCACATTAAAAGGGAAAAGACCCAGACCCAGCCAGCCCCACCCCCATTGGACAAGACCCAGACCTGGCTGGCCCCACCCCCGTAAAGCCCCGCCAGCGGGGGGCACAGCATCAAGTCCCCAGCTGGTGCCAGGCGGGGAAGCAGTGTCAAGTCCCCACCCACCTGCACGCACCTCACCGCACACGCAGCCCTGCCCACCCGTGCCTACTGCACACGCAGCCTCCTGCTGACCTGTCGTTACGGTGTAAGGGCATCACAACCATTAGCATATTAGCTCTTTATTATATAGGATGTACATGAAACTGCACAAACCAGACTATACAATAAAACTATTAAGATGAAAACATTCACTGAGGTTATTTTTTTATTTTATTTTATTTTATTGTTAATCTTCACCAAAGGATATTTTCCCATTGATTTTTGTTTTTGTTCTTTTAGAGAGAGTGGAAGGGAGGGGGAGAGATAGAGAGAAACATCGATATGAGAGAGACACATTGATTGGTTACCTCCCTCATGTGCCCCTAAATCATTGATCCTAACGTGAAAACTCTTAAAACTGAGAAAGAATAGGAGGCTGTGTCACTATTGGATAGTAAAAAAGATAACAATGTGAAGTGACAATAAATCAATTTGGGACTTATAAGTAAATGAATGAAAGAGACTGAATGGCTTAGGTCCTATTAGTTCCTACCTGAATATTATTGTCTTTAGCAATGAATGAATGAAAGAAATAAAGATGCAGAGCAGAAGACAATAGCATTGTTTTTAGCACTTAATATATGCCAGGCACTTGCCTATGAGGTTTTAAAATTAGATTTTATTTTCTCAAATGATCCTGGCAGATATAATTGAGCATATTTTCTAATGCTTAAATATGAACCTTAGCTAAGCTGAGTGTTGTTAGACTTTGTTGACATAGCTAGTTAACTGGCAAAACATCACTGGTGCACCAAGAGGAAATATACTGTGCAATTGGAGAAGAATCAGATTATAGTCAGGGCCTGTGATATCTGTTTTATTAACAGCATTCAAAATATGGTTGCTAAGTCAATTGAAATGGTATGTAAGACCTACAAAAACTTATTTCTGTTGAAAGTCTTTGAAACCCTAACAGGGCCAGATTTTGCTGTAGAGTAATAATTCGTCCATTAGCCAAGCAGTTACATTGGCTTTTCAATTAGTAAGGGTTTTTGTTTGCTTGTTTTCCCCATTTCGATTTATGTAAAATTACTTGTTGCAAAGGTTGGGAAAGAAAATTAGATGAATAAAACAGCTCGCATTCTATTGGAAATGCTGATTGGTAGAAGAGGTCTAACAAGACGGGTGACAAAGTGCTTGGGGACCAATAAACCCTGCATGGTTGCTTCTTTTAGGCAGGCGGCTGCACAATTCTTACACTATAAATTAAGGGAACAGTTGGAACTCACCTTTAAACGTCAGCTTTCCTGTCAGAGCACTGACAAGGTGATCTGTGGCACTGACTTTTAGCAACTATTCAAAGGCATATTTTTAGTATCAGATGCTTGCTACAGAGTTGTAGCCTCTACTCAGTTTCTTCTCTGATGTCTGCCTTTATAAGTTGAGCATTCCTTTGGACAGAGAGCTTGTGTTTTAGTGTAATATATGAATTGAGATTCGGGGCCAAAACAATTAGAGGACTAATAAAATAACAGTGTAGAAGATGTGATTTGAGCCATAATCATTCAGATGAAAGTGCAATTCCTTTCTAAGTAGTTTATCTTTGTTTTCATTTTTTAGGGAATTGAGACTTGCTATTACTTCACACATTCATGTGTATTTTGTATTTATAACATACTATGAATTTTTCTAGTTGATAAACAAGTCTACATATAAGTATATTGGATATTTTTGGTAGATCAAACTCACTTGCATTTGAGCATTTCATGTGTCTTTAGAACTTGAAAAAAATTAAACATACTTAAAATTGGCTCTGCCCTTAAGAAGCTGTATAACTTAGGAACTCCATTTTCTTACCTGTAAAGTGATGATAACGCCTAACTCTCAAGAATTTGTTAACTAAAATGATACATGTGAACCCCACATATATTGGCATGTATTGAATCCCACTACCTAAGGATGTATGGTATAAACACAACCAACTAAATTAAGCAGTATTTAGCACACTGGCACATAGAAAATACTCTATACTTGGTAGCAGTGATAATTTTTATGATTATGTTATAAGGTATTTAATTATCTGCTCAAATAAATATAGGATAGATCTCTAAATCGTAAAACTTGTTTATATATTTGTTAGTTTAACTTTTTACTGAAATTTGGTTAAATGAGTGGTCCAACCTTAAGTGAGTTGTACAATGGGGTACAAGTAATTTAGACAGTGAATAGTGAAGCATAGGGTGTCCCCCCAAAATGTATACAAACTTAACAGCTGATGGCTCGGTTGATGTTTCTTTCTTTTCAGATCTAACCCATTGGAATTAATAATTATTCAAAGTGTGTATACATTTTGGGGGACACCCTGTGTTTAATGAGTGAACTTTAGCACTAACTGAAAATTGCAACTGAGTACCTAGAGGGAAGGATTGGAGAGCAGTCAGCTCTGAGAGCCAAGTTGGAGTCAGCCAGGTGAGAAAGGAAAATTACTTCCTTCTGATTAGAAATAGAGAGCCATGGGAATTTGTTCTGCTGACGAGTAGACACAGAACATAATGGAGATCCTTTTTCTTTCTGCACTACCTGGAGAGAGAAACAGAAAAAGTCTTATAACAAACAGTAAGAGGAAATAGAGCAAGGACTTTCTAGATGATTAGGAAAACCAGGAAAGCAAGAAGGATAACCATTTCCCTAATAGACTTGAGAGACTGAATGGAGGAAACCGCCAGCACGAAAGTCACTCATAAATTCTTTTACGCCTAGTTGCATTGGAATCCCCAAGAGGCTGTTACATAAATGATCTGAAAGGTTGTTTTGGTCTGAAGTTATCTCCTGGATGCAGCTTGGTGTTGTGAGAAAATAAATGGCTTTGCACCCCGGCTGACCTGGGTTTTGATAACCTTGTGCAAATTATTTAACCTTCCTGAGGCCTGGCTTCTTTTTCAGCCTAAGGTAGATAGTAATAACATCTCCAAAGTAGTATGGTAAAAACAAATGAAAACAAAATGTATGTAAATAGTTTGTTGCAGAAAATGCTAATTATAATCCAATATCTAAGACTATTCTTCCTTTTTCTTTTCTACTGATTCATCTTTCCCCTTACTTTTCACAAGATTCTCTCGTTCTGCTTTTTAAAAAATCATTATTTGTTATTCTTTGCCAGTATCTACCTGTCCTATGTCTTCAGTAATGAAATATGTAATGATGTCTAGTTGCATAGATTGTTCATAATCTCCAGATCTGCATTTAAACTGCTAACTGAATTGGGAATGCCATGTGTATGTTCTGCAGACAGATTAGATTCAACGTGTCCCAAAGTAACAGCATCAGATCACCTCTTAATCTCTTCCTTTTCTCCAGTAATTACTAGCTCAATTATTGGTGTTACAACAATATTTATTTTGAAAGCCGTAAACCAGAGGTTGGCTCCTTTATTTGTGACTTCCAGCTTGGTTTAAAAAAATGTTCTTTCTAATATTTGGAAGCTAAGCCCATTGTCAAGGCTGCTGTTCTCATCTGAGGCTCTGGATCTTCTTAGCACAGTGGTTTGGGATAGACTTTATTTCCCTCTCACGCTTTCTAAGTGTTCTCCTTCATCTTTAAGCACATTAAATGTTTCACTTCAAATCTCTCCAACTTTCTCTTCTGGTTTTAAGAGCTTAAGTTATTATTTTGGGTTCACCAGGACATCCAGAATACTCTCCTTATCTTAAACTGAACTGATTAATAACCACACTTATACTTGCAAAGTTCCTTTGTCAGATAGGAATATATTCACAGATACAACACCAGGAGACAGAGTTCATGAGGCGAAGATTCTTTCAACCACAACATACATAAGGCCTATGTTAGTCAAACACAGCAGAATAGAAAATGTATTTCACTATGATTGCAAGTGTGTAAAAAATACTAGTGGGCTGAATCAGGAAAAAAATATTCCAAATATTAAGCTTTATATGAATTATTTTTTTAATTTTAAAATGTCCTTGAGTCATATAATTTATATAATAAAATACATAAAAATATAAATATCAACATTAAATCTATAGTTAAAAATGCAACTAAAATGTAGTGGTATTATCCCTGGCCAGTTTTGTTCAATGGTTAGAGCAGCCATGGGCAAACTACAGCCCGCGGGCCGGATCCGGCCCGTTTGAAATGAATAAAACTAAAAAAAAAAAAAAAGACTGTACCCTTTTATGTAATGATGTTTACTTTGAATTTATATTAGTTCACACAAACACTCCATCCATGCTTTTGTTCCGGCCCTCCGGTCCAGTTTAAGAACCCATTGTAGCCCTCGAGTCAAAAAGTTTGCCCACCCCTGGGTTAGAGCATAGGTGCTCCCCTCTCCCCCAGAGGATCTTAGGTTCAATTCCCAAGCAAGGGCACATTTCTGGGTTGCAGGTTTGATCCCAGCCCCAGTTGGAGTATGGCAACCAATCTATGTATCTCTCTCACATTGATGGTTCTCTCTCTCTCCTCTGTTTCTCTCCCCGTCTTTCCTTCTTTTCCACTCTCTCTGAAAAGGAATGGAAAAAATACCCCCTGGTGAGGATTAAAAAAAAAACAATAAAATAAAATAAAATTTAGTGGTAGCAAACTTAAATTTCTAACTTTATTACCAAAGGTTGAAATTTTTCCTTGATGTAGAAAAGCTTACTGGGTTATTTTTATTGGGTAATGATAAATAATCCATTGTCAGAATCATCCAATAAATCAAATGTCTAATTGTTTTAGCTAAGGCAGACTTTTTTTTTTAATTACAGTGCTAATGGAAGAAATGCAGTCATATGACTCTGCATATGTTACCTGGAAAGAGAATGGGAGATACTGCAAAATGGCCAAAGATGTCTGTGAGTAGGAACAGTTGACTTCCATTCCAAGCTTACATTCTAACGCAAATTTTACAACTGATATTTGGTTAAAGCTAGGTCTAACAACTATTGTGTAGAAATATTTGACTTTCCAGACTTCAACTCTAAATTCTTTAAACTTTTAGTTTTGTTAGCTATTATTAACTAATGGAGGGTAGCATGTGAATCCAGAGATTAATCTGAGAATCTTCAAAATGAAATGTATCTTTCTAGATGGCGTGAAATAGCATAGTAAAGTAGGGCAAAATTCTCAAATCGTTTTCAACATGGTATAGATGATCACACTCAGTAAAAAGTAGCTGTTTCTACCTTTTAAATAAACTCTGAAAATACACATGAATAAGCAAACAGCCCTTGGGATCTGTGTGACAGTATGTGTGTGAACAGATTTTTAAATAACTTATTTTATAATAAATTATTTTCTAAATTTTTTCTTCTTTCTTCCCACCTTTCAATAATCAAATATGCTCCATGGTTTTGTGTAAAAATGATGTGTAGTTCTTTCAAGTGGCTAAGGATGAACAGACTGCATTGAATCACGAGAGATGGGATTTATTCTCCTAGCTGTTTGGAGCCGTGAGGCAATGGGAGGAGCCGACAGCGGGTGATACTTTGTAATGTGACTGGAGATGATCAAGAACATTTTTACACATTATTTACACATTGTTTCTATCAGTTCAAGGGCACTCAAAAGACCCTACCCATTTTATAGCATGCTATTCTCTGACTCTGCTAGTGAGGTTAAAACAAAATATAGAAGAAATTGTGTGAAATTCACATTTTCATTTTTTAAAATTTAGTTTTATTAATTTCATAGAGGAAGGGAGAGGGAGAGAGAGAGAGATAGAAACATCAATGATGAGAGAGAATCATTGATCAGCTGCCTCCTGCATGCCCCACACTGGGGATTGAGCCTGCAGCCTGGGCATGTGCCTGACCAGGAATTGAACCATGATCTCCTGGTACATAGGTCAATGCTTAACCACTGAGGCATGTCAGCCAGGCACATTTTCACATTTAATGTATCATGATTTTAAAATACTATAGAATACTGTTTTTATTTTTAATTGTAAAAATATCATTATAGGTGAGCCACTTTCTGTTCTACATACAATAATTGCTTGTTTCTATTTATAAAATGCTATTTTATCCTTATATTACTTTTATGTAAAAATAGATAAAATAGAAAAATTAAAATTATTAAAAAGAAACAAAAGAAGAGATAAACCAAAGAACTTATATGCATAGTCCATGGACATAGGGTAGTAGGATGGCTGAGAGGTGGGGGAAAGGGGCAGAAAATGGGAGACCTCTGTAATACTATCAACAATAAAAAATATATATTTAAAATTTTTTAAAAGAAAGAAACAAAATTTATATCACTCAGTCACTGTCTTTGTTACTGTAAAATTTATCTTTACTCAGTTTCTATCAACTAAATCTTTTCATATTTAAAAATTCCATTTAGAAGGTTGGCAATGTGAAAAGCCAACATGCATGCTAAGAAGGTGCTGTTGAGAACACGTTTGAAAAACTGTGAGAAAGAAAAAAAAAGAAAGCATATGTTGAGTAAAATGAAACATCTACTGCTTTCTTAGGTGGCAGTGTGATTAAACATTGGAATGATCAGCTACAGTTAACAAAAAATTAAAATCAAGTAATGAGATAAAACAGAAATTAGTAATGCAGCCCAGCCGGTGTGGCTCAGTGGTTGAGCCTTGACCTATGAACAGGAAGGTCACGGTTCGATTCCTGGTCAGGGCACATGGCCAGGTTGCAGGCTTGATCCCCAGTGTGGGGCGTGCAGGAGGCAGCTGATCAATGATTCTCTCTCATCATTGATGTTTCTATCTTTCTCTCCTTCTCCCTTCCTCTCTGAAATCAATAAAAAATATATTTTTTAACAAAATAATGCAGCCATGTATATTGGTTAAGGAAACATTTTTACGAAGTAACAGTTATAATTGCTTTTGTCTATACTTATTATGGACATAACTCTTCTTCAGTTCTTCATCTATCTCTTCCTTGATACGTATGTAGTTTATTATTCATTTTTATCAACTTTTTACTTTTTCTTTTCACATATATGAAATACATTTATTATTAATATATATTGAAATCTTTCATATGCTAGGTTTGGGGCACATGAAGATCTAAAATCTAGTGGCCAAGTTGGAACATGTAGTCAAACAAATACATAAATAATTACATAAATATGTGTAGAGAGTGAGAGAAATATAGGAGTCCCCCCTTATCTACCATTTCTCTTTCCATAGTTACTGTTGGTCAACTGAGGTCTGAAATATGAAATAAAAAATTCCAGAAATAAAAAATTCATAAGTTTTAAACCATGTATCATTCTGAATAGTGTGATGAAATCTCTCACTAGGATGTGAATACACAGATTGTTACTAATATTTTTCCTTACAAATAAATATAAGCTGCTATATCTTGAAGCAGACCATCAATTAAGGTAGTTTAAGTGGTGAAGTAAAACAACTAAATAAACTCAGTGTGTTACTTGTCCAGTTTCCTTGCCAAAAAAATGTATTTTAAACATATTTCTACAATGATCAAAGTCTTAAATTCTACTACCTCCCCAAATTAGATTGTTAAATTAAGAGGGACTTAGTATATTTTAATATCCTTGATTCAAAGAAAACTAGTAATATTCACAAGCCTTAATATATTTAAGGTTTCAGTTTATACTTTAAAAACTAAAGTAAGGAATCTCAAAGTATATTCTTAAATTCTAGAGGAATTAAAGACAAGGTCCCTTTAGGCTTTTTACAACACTCTGGAAATCGCATGATTATTAGAGCACAGCTAAGAAGCAGGCAGGAGGAGGACCTAAGAGTGGTGAAGTCTCCTTAGAATCATCGGAGTCGGGCCAGGAAGCTACAAACAATAGTAAACTGAGAATTTAATAGTAGAAATGAGCAAGGAGACAGCAAGTATGTAAAAATAGAGTGATAAGTTCTGGCAAAATGCATGTTAGGGTCTTGCAGCTGTATTTCTGGACTATAGCAGGACAATTAATGAGGGAGGCAAGAAAGTCAGCAAGTAATGCATTATAATTATCAATCAATAAGTGCAATAAATACATTGATCAAAGTCTAAATATATCCTGAGTTAAGTAAAGGGCATAATGGAGCTATAATTACTAGTATCAGTGGAACCCCAGAACAAATTCTTCAGGGTCAATCATAATATTGAAATGTGGAAATGTTGGGCAAATAACCCAATTAGAGACATTTATAAATTTGAGATAAAGGAAGCTGCAAGACATCTGATTCAGTTAAAGATAGCAAGATTTTCATGCTCAGCCAATGTTTAAACTGATATCTAATCTAATAAAAGAGAAACATGGTAATTAGCGTACGACCGCTACCCTTCCCATTGGCTAATTATTGAGATATGCAAATTAATCACCACCAAGATGGCAGTTAACAGGTTAACCCCCCAACAAAAAAGGGGGGGTAAATTTGGATTATGTAGGGCCCAAT